>NC_037285.2:8050372-8353403 GCF_000002775.5 Populus trichocarpa | reverse complement strand
TTTCAAATTGAGGTTATAAAATAATTAAAAAATATTTTTAATTTAAATATTGTAGATTTAACTACTATTATTACATCATGAAATAAATAATATTGATATCATTTTTTTTTATTATTCCATTAAACTATATGCAATGTCATCACATACGAAATTTATCCAACAATGACTATATTTTTCATGGTTTCTTAAGCACGCAACAACAAAAACTGAATTTTTTGTTACGTCATCAAGCGATATCTTTCTAATTTTTTGAATAAAACACAATTAAAATAAAAATAAAAACTGAATTTTTTTTAACTGGGTCGAACCCGGCAATAACATAATTGGAATTGCGATCAAATTTCACAAATGCTACGTCATCATGTGATATCCTTCTAATTTATGTAGTGTTATTAAATAATATTAAATACTAGTTTTTCGAGTAAAACTCAATTGTTTTAAAAAAAATTTACAATTTCATTACGTACAAAATTCATTCGACAAGAACTACAGTTTTTATGAATTTTTGAGCGTGTAATAAAATTAGGTAAAATATTATCAGGAATAAAATTGAGATTACAATACGAGTAAATTTAATTCACCTTAAACTAATTTTTTAAAAAAACAATATTATTCATGTTCACATGAACAATACGAGTGAAATCAATTAACTATACTGGTTTTTCGAGGAAAAAAAAACTAAACTTTCTGCCATGTTTTTCAAAAAAAAAAAAAAAAAAAAAAAACACTGTTCACTAAAGTGAACAGTGCAACAGTGGAGCATGGCTCCACTGTGGAGCCATGCTCCACTATTCTGCTTTTTTCCCTACGAGAAGCAGCAAAATGCTGCTTCTCATGAAACTCCGGTTTCATGTGGGTCCTACCCACCAAAAGCAACTTTTTTTGGGTTACCAAACGTTAATTAACGTGGCTGCGGGTGAACCTCGCCCGCAGCCACATTCCCAAACAGCCACTTAAAGTGTTTTTTTACTTGAAAATATATCAAAATATTTTTTTTATTTTTTAAAATTTATTTTTAACATCAGCACTTCAAAACTTTCAAAAAATTTAACAATTTTTTAAAAAAATTTTTACCACAAAAACATACGTATCAATGCAATTCTATTTAAACCCAATCTAGCATTGACTAGATAGACCCCACATGTTGATAATTTGTTTTTACCTACGAGCACGTGGATTTACCTTTCGTTCTTTATTCTATTGAATGCCCATAGCTGGATTTTATCTACGATTCCCCGTATAAAAAACTATTGAATTAAGAGATTTGATTTTTTATTCTCGGTTTGGAGCCCTGCAATTATTAATATAATAATTATTAAAAACTTACATGATTATTAATATATAATAAAATATATAAAAATTACTATGGTTTAGAGTATATCTAAGATGAGATGCAATCCGATTAAAACTATTGAAGTTATTTAGTTAATTAATAAATGCTATATTTTTACATACATGAATCTCATTAAAAACTTAATTAATTAAGAAAAATAATTATAATTTATTTTTTAAAACATGTATTTTCGAACTATACTTATAGAAAATACCACGAATGTAAAATACATACTAATAAAAAAAAGGAGAAAAGAAACCCACCTTCTCGCAAACCTTGAAAAAAAGGGAAGAAGATCGAGCAGGTTATGTGTGAAGATAACCCGATGAAAAAAAGAAAAGCAAAAGCAAATTCATGCTGTCGATTTCCAACCAGAGGTTTATATCATGAATAGAAATGAATCCATCTTCTTTTCCATTTACAGCAGCAACAATGCTGATGGAGAGTTTGATTATCTGTCTTGTTCACGCGTCCCAGAAAAGTCGCTAACTTGAACGAAGAAACCAAAAGGTCAAAAGTTTAATTTTGATTAAACATACATTTTGGTGACTTTAGATTGCATTATTGATTGCAAACTCATGCGTGAATTAATTCCAACCTCTCAACTTAATTGTAGGTAGCGAGGTGGGACGACTCTACTCGATGGGATACTCTTTGTTTTTGTTTTTTTGAGTGATTTCAAGTGCGGTAGCAATTATTAAAAAACAATTATTAGAAAATATATTAAAATAATTTTTTTAAAATATATTTTTAATATCAAAACAATTAACAAACACTAAAAAATAAATTAAAACTAAAAAAATTAAAAAATACGGTTGAACTGCAATGCAAAGAAAGACATAAATTTTCATACCATAACCCTAGTTATACACGTTTCTTAGCATGAACGTATAATAATGAAGTTGGAAATTAGAATGTGAGTGATAGCAACTGAAAATGATTGAAAATCCAATTTAACCACATCCTGATAAAATAACAGCAGGCATGCGTACAGATGAAAATGAACCGGGACATGGTCAGCAAGCAGGTGCTGGAGGGGTCAAGTTGGACCAAAAGGAAAAAGCCACGGTGGACCAATTACGAATGTTGCTTCACAAAATAAGAAATCCCGGGTAAGATTTTTCTTCCTCTCAAATAATTTCTATTCGGAATTCAAAAGTCAATTCGCGATCCAACGCACAAGTATACTGGACACGCGTGGATGTTTGGAATTAATTCAGATTAAACTTATTTTTTATTTTTATTAAATTTTGATTTTTTTATTTAAATTATTTTTTGTTTTTTTAGATTATTTTAAGGTGTTAATATCAAAAATAAATTTTAAAAAATAAAAAAATATTATTTTAAAATAAAAAACACATTGAAAAATAACTTATATTACCCTTCCAAATAGCTTCTTGCTGACCATCTCAAGCAATCAGCATTAATTAACAAATTATTAAGGCCACTTGGTAGCTATATTCCAACTAAATATGAACGATAAGATATTAATAGTGTGTGTATAAAAAAAGAAATAGAATCTTAATACATAAATAAATTGGAGGATGAACGATAAGATATTAAAGCTTTTTTAAATAAAAAAACTCAAATTCAAATAAATAAAACAGCAGGAATTGACTTGAATAAAGATTTGCAGAATGATCGATCGATATGCTATGAGATCCATGTATTAGCTTGCCCCTTGCCAAGCCACGTCCCTACTTTTCTTTACAAGCATTTCGTGGGAAAGTTCACTGTCGTTTTGCTACGACGTTTCTATCTTTAATTAGATCTGGTGATCAGTGCTTGCGTTCTGGTGCTTGAATTATTGGCAGGGAGAATGACAAGAGGAACATGCATACATAATATTTCTCCCAACTTAAACGAAAAACAAACACCCTCTTAATAAATAATCTATAATTTCCTCCTTAATTAATATGATTTCTTTTTATTTTGAGTACTATTGTTTAGAATTTTGATGAAAAAACCCTGCTTAATCCTCAACCCTTGCTCTGAGCTAATGAAACCAAAAGGCACTCTTACAGAATAAAAAGAAAAGCACGAGAAAGGAGAAAGAGAGTGTGTTTTTTCAAAAAATTATTATTATTTTATTATTGCAGAGAGATCATGAGGAATAGTGAGGGCTTTTAGGGGTTTTTCCATCACTCTTTTTAACAAAACCCTAATAATAACAGGGGGGGGGGGGGGGGGGGGCTATATTTTCTTCGCTAAAGTTGAGGGGAGTATTTTATCATTTTATGATTTAGCCTGGAGAAATCATTGAAAGCGATCACATGGAATCTGAAAATCCAGTTCAGAATTTGTTCTTTTACACGTATGTTTTGTCAAATAACAGGCAGATGAGCACGCACAAGGAATATAATATGAACCCTAGTCGAAGAAAGGTTAGAATGGTGACAGAGGAATCTAGGATTATCCAATATGAGTGTGTTTCTTGGAATTATCGCGATGATTATCTATGAAGGGCAAAAATGATTTTCCGATCGGTGGTGCTACGCTGTGGATACATGTCAGCTACTATTTAATACATACTAGATTATTGCCGGCGAGGATCGAGTTTTTTAAAGTAAAGAAAATATTCGGATGTTTTTAATATGTTTTTCTTTCTTAAAAAATTATTTAAACTATATAGAGATTGATTTAATGTGATTTAGTTGGCTTGTTATATCTAAAAACAACTTAGATAACCCATAAAAATACAATTTGCTTATTTTTTAAAATATTAAAAAGACAACAAATTAGATCGACTCGAATCAACTCTGGATAACATGTCAAATCCACTACCCAGATCATGAGACCTTGATAACCCTATAGAAATAAAATAAAATAAAATAAAAAATTATTAAACTCAATTTTCAATCAACCTCATATTAAAGGGTGGAATTGAAAACGAAATTCAACTAAAAAAATTGTCCAAGTTAACAAAATAAATTATGAAGCCTTTTTCTTAATCAAATCAATATTAAATGATGAAATTGAAAAAAAAATCAACAAAAAAAAAAGAAAAAAAAATGACCAGAGACAACTCGGATTAACCAACAAAACTTGAATCAAGAGACGGAGATAACTCCATGGAAAGCAAATAAAAATAAATAAATTCAAATTCTCAAACAACCGTATATTGAAAGATTAAATTAAAAAAATAATATTCAATTAAAAAAATACCATAAAAAACCTAAGTCAACCTGATTAATCTGTAAAACTCGCAACTGGGTTTTATGAGACCATGGTAAATAATTTAAAACCCAATTTCATGTAAACTCAATTTTTAAGGATGAAGTTAAGGGAAACAATAACTAAAAATAAAATAAAAAATGATCCAAGTCAACACGACTAACGCACAAAACTCGTGACCCGAATCACGAAACAATGATAACCCGGTAAAAACAAAAAAAAAATACAATTATAAATTTCAATTCTCAATCAACACATTGCTGAAGAATGAAATTGAGAAAAATTAATTAAAAAAATAATCGAGCCAACACAGCTGACCCGTAAAATTATTATTATTATTTCACCTTTTATTTTTCAATAAGAAATTAAAAAACAAATTCAATTATTAAATTTAAAAATATATTTCCCCAATAAGAAATATTATATTTCAACAGAAGATTTCAGCTTTCCCCTCTTCGACTTCAGTTTTTCAAAAAAATCATGATGGTAACAGGAAAGGTGGTTGCCCCATTTTAGTTACGTATCACAACTTGCATGTTGATCACTTATTAGTTAAAATGGGATGGATAAAAAGGTGGCGAATATTACAGGTCCATGTCACGGGTTCTTTTCTCCTACGGCAAAAAAATAAAAATAAAAAAAATAAAGTGAAAAGAAAGATTTCTCAAATTATTATTATTATTTTATTAAAATGGATGTTCAGGTCAGCTTATTTATACCTCGATTAATCCTATAAATTTTAAAATTAACAACCATATAAATCTCTAGTGATCATTATATTAGCAACTATATATTCTAGAAGGTTAGATTACTTGAATAATTGATTAGAGAAGAGGGCAAGATAACTTTTTGTCCATATTATAGCTAAACTCGTTGTTGATTTCGTTGAGTTCACCGAATATTCAACGTGTACCTAAAATATTGAAAATCATGCATCCAATTCATATCTCTCTTGGACGCTGTAATTGCTGGGCAAGTTGTTGGGTGCTGTTTAGTCTAATAAGACAATAGTAACAGTATCCTCGTACCTCTTGCCTCTCTTTTTATTTATTTGATATGTTTGCCAATTCATTCATTAAAAAAACACAAAAATTAAAACTAAAGAGAGATAAGTGAAGCATCGTAGCCCAAGACGCAGTGGAATAATATTTTTATGATTTTATCCTTCTAGAAAATACATCGGCTCTTGAGAGGTGGCATGCAAGCGGGCCCCTCCATGTACGAGCAATGCATGTGGTCATTGGGGGTCTAGTTTGATGTTACTGACTTTAAAAAAAAAAAAAAAATTCTCATTCTTCCTTTGTTTTTTTTACTGACCCTTTAAGTTTTAAAATTAATCTTTAATTCATTCTTCCTTCAAATTTGATTACTGTTTTTATTTAATATTTATTTTATTTAAAATAATTTATAAAATTATAATTATTTTAATTCCATCCATTTTTAATTTTTTTATCTGTCATATATGGTCCTATTTTTTTAATTGATATTTGTTTTATTTAAGATGATTTTTAAAATTAGCTCTTTTTTTTTTCTTACAATCTCATCCTATAGTTTTTCTTCGTATAAAATTTGATCTTTATTTTTTTACTGCTATTTTTTTTACCTTAATTTTTAAAAAAATTGATATATATATATATATATATATTTCATCATTGAACATTAAATTGGTTGGGTGTTGAGTGAGTCCGGGTCTAGGATTTAATAGATTGCGAGTGTGAGAGATTAACCCAAGTTTATGAGGTTCGTTCAGATTCGCTTGTGTTTTTTTTTCCAGTTTAATCCTTCAATATTTATTTAATTGGAGATTAAATTCTATTTGTTTATTCACTTTTATGGGATTTTTCAGTGATTTTGAAAATGACAAGATTTATATCGAGTTTTTTTTGTCTTTTTAAAATATAGTTTTTTCATAGAGGAATCTTGTTTTTTCTAATTAAGTTAAATTAATTAACTAGATATAGGCATAAGATGCTCGCTTCATGGTATTTTTTTTATGTTTTCTTTCCAGGACGTTGCTTCATTGGTGCATACAATCTTTTTTGGTGTCTTCATGCATCCTTGTAGAGTGGCATTTAAGCTTTCTTTGTTAGCTCTTTTTTATTATAGGGCGATGTCCACAACAGGTTAACGATAAGTCTTTAATGAGCTTTTTTTTCTTCTCCTCCCGAGTATAATATTGACAACTTATTTTTTATAGTTAATTATTGCTATTTTTTATTCTCTTTATTTGTTGCCTGTGCTTTTTTATTATTAAATTAACTGAGTTTTTTGAACTCATTCAAGTTAATTACCTGAATTTTAAAATTTTCTTGCTTCTTTAAAAACATTAGCGTCTCCTGAACATTTTTTTTCATTTTAGAAAAAAATTAATCCGACCTGCAACATGACATAGGTCATCTAGCCAGTCATTATCTAATTCAATACAAATCATAGTTATTAAACTTAGCTTAACATGGTGACTTGATTACCTAGAGTCTGATCCAGGTTGGATTTCACTTTAAACCATTTTTGAACATTGATTTAGTCAAATTCAAGTAATACCTCGCTGGATCAACTTCAAAAAATTTAAAAAAACTAAAACGTTATTTTGGACAAAATAATTGAAATAATGATGTATGGAAAGGATATCGTAAATGTAACAATTTGAGTGTGTTCAACTAGAACGAAGGTTGATGTTTGATTATAAAACAAAAGGAATTACGTACAAAGGAAAAAAATAATAACCGATCTAATTTTTACAAGTTATTTTAAAGGATATAAAATACTTCTTTGTGCATATTAGAAAAAAATATAATTTTATATAAAAAAAAACAAGTAAAAAATAAATAATATTTAACCAAAAATTAAATTGAAAAGTTGATAGATAAACCTATATGTAAATATATGATCTTAAAACACGAGTCATATAGTTGATTGTATTTAATAACTTTATTTCTTAGAATAAATATTTTATTATTAGTGTCTTTATTATCCTTCACTTACCATTTACGAAATTTGGTTTTTACTTTCTTAAAATGCTAACAAAAAAAAGACATGCATAGAAAAGCAATTAGAAAAATAAGAAGAAACATTAAGTAAAGCTACACAAACTAAATGCCTCCTAATATCAGAAAAAATATTGAAACTTTATTTGAAAATTAAGTAAAAATTATATTCTATTCTATTAAAAACATCATAAAAAATTGTTAAAATTGAAAAACAAATACTAGTATAAAACAATTAAAGTAAAAGTTGACATTGAATGATGAAATTTGATGAAAAATATAAAGTATATATATATATAAAATTAATGGACAAAAAAAAAAGAAAAAACCCTAGGCATGTATATCCATTCTTCAAGATAACAAAATATTTGATTGACTTTGGTCAACTCCAGTTAACATGTCAAATCCACAACCCAGGTTATGAGATTATGATAACCCTGTAGAAAACAATTCAAAACAAATTATAAAGTCTGATTCCTAATTAATCAAATATTGAAGGATAAAATTAAGAAAAAATCAATTAAAAAAATGACATGTAAAAATGAACCGAGTTAACCTGTCAAACATGTGACTCAGGTTAGAAGATCGAGATAACCCCTTAGAAAGAAAATTAAAATAAATTATAAAGTTTAATTCTCAATTAACCTAATATTGAACGATTAGATAAAAAAAAAACAATAACCCAAGTCAATCTGTTAAACTCATGACCCGGGTCATGAGACAAAGATAACATCATAGAAAAAAAAAACGAAAAAAAACCTAATTTAACCTACCAAATTCACGACTCTGGTCATAAGACTAAGATAATCTTATAAAAATTAAATGAAAATATATTATGAAATTCAATCCTCAATCGACCTTGTCAATCTGTTAAGCATTTTTTCTAAGTTATAAGGTCGGGATAACCTAATAAAAAATAAATCAAAACAAATCACGAAGACTAATTCACAATGAAACACAATATTAAATGATGAAATAAAAAAATAATTAAAAAAAAGAAAAAACTGATTTTACTGGGTTAACCCGTGACTTAGGTCAAGAGATGAGGATAACTCAATAAAAAAATTCATATGTTGAAAGACCCATGACCCGAGTCATGAGACTGAGATAACCTCTTAGAAGAAAAATTAAAAAAAAAACACAATTTGATTTAACTAGGTTAAAAAGCCAAAACTCGCGCACCTGATCATGAGACCATGATATCCCTATAGAAAACAAATCAAAAGAGATTAAGAAACTCAATTTCCAACCGACCCAAAAATAAATGATAAAGTTGAAAAAAAAATCAATTAAAAAAATATAAAAAATAACTGGAGTCAACTTATTAAGCATTATTCTCAGGTCATGAGGTTGGAATAACCTAATAGAAAGCAAACTAAACAAATCATGAAGCCTAATTTCCATTTAACTCAATATTAAATGAAGAAATTGAAAATAAAACTTAATTAAGAAAAAAAAACCCGAGTCAAACAGGTTAACTTGCTAAACTCACGATTTGTATTATGAAAGTGAGATAATCCAATAAAAACAAATGTGATATTAAATGATAAAATTAAAAGAAACATTGATTGAAAAAAATTTAAGAAAAAAAAAAAAGCAAATCACATATATAAATAAGGTCAAAATGAGGTTTTTATTATAGACTGCTAAACAAAAAACCTTATATGTTTGTGTGTATTGGTAAGAAAAAAAAACTTGAGTCACTTGATTAATTCGTGATTAGTGTCACGAGAGAGAAATAACATTTTAAAAAATAAATATATTATTAAAAGATAAAATTAATGAAAAAACATTGATAGCAAAAGTTAAAAAAACAACGTACTTAAACAAATAAGTACAAAGTCGGGTTTTCACTGCAGTAAAAACCCCATGTTTTGGTGTCTTGTATAAATAATAAATAATGTATGATAATATATTATTGCATGTGTCAGTATGTGTGTGTAGTGGGTATCGAGGACGTCATTTATATATATAAAAGCGGCAATGACGTCCTCGTTCTGATAATGCACATGCACTCGCGATTCAGGCCAATAATTTGTGAAGCTGAGCCCTGGTCAATGCCGTGATGTTGTTGACGGAGAGGGATTCACGCCGTCCTGTTCTGGTTGGCCTGATTTTCACACTAAAGCATTTCACACACATGCTTAATTAAAACTTAAAAGGAAAAAAAAATCAAGAACAGGAACGAACCCGCCCACTCAGTTTTTTACCTTTTTAACTCAAGACCTTCACGATAACCAAGACCTCTTGGGTCCCACACCGCTTGCTTCATGCACGCCACTTTCTCGGTAATTATATATTCTTGAGTGAGTGAAAAAAAATTACTGTTTTGCACTCCACCGACTTGAATATTGTTTTTAAAATAAAGTAGCACCACCCTCGAGATGACAAGATTTAAAATTTATAACAAAATAATTTAATTTTAGCTCTTTCTTTTCTCAAATATAGCTATAGCATTTTTATAATATTAGCATTTTAAAATAGGCTGTTTTCTTTTTATTTAAGATTCAGTCAAGATTCATTGTGATCATACGTAGGATTTTATTCATTGGATGCCATTCAAACTTGTATTTATTTTCAGATAAAATTATAGTAATTCTTTTTATATAATATTATCAATATTTTTATTGGCTATTATATGTCAACATATGATGCAGAGTCTTTTAAGTCTATGGTCATTGATACTCCATGAAGATAAAATTTATACTTCGATATATTTTTATTATAAAATTTTAAATGGCTTTTTTATGGTGATAACTCTTTTTTTTCTTTGATTGCATACAAATAATGAAATATAATTTTTAATGTATTTTTTTTTATTGCAGCTCGCTTTTAATATATAATGGATTACTATGGTAAAATTATTTTTTTTCCCTTATTAGAGGTGTCTTGGTCATTATAAGATTGTTTGGGATATCTAAGTTTTTTTTTTGTTTTTTTTTATTGTAAAAATATTTTTTTACCCTGAAGTCAACAAGATTTAAAACTGTTGATCAAGGGTTTTTTTTTAACTTTTCATAAATTTTTAAACAGTAAAAATATTTATTCATTGTTAATATCAAAAAAATATTGTATTGTTGGACAAGAGTTTTTTTTTTTTTCCATTCTTTATATACAACTAAAACACGTATTTGACTTTAGAAAAGACAAAATAAGGTTTTCATCTGGAGTGTTTTTGTACTTTCACACGGTTTTTTTTAGTAATCACCAGGTTCATGGGAGTGTTTTGATATTTTCACGTTGATTTTTTAAACTTTTTAATAAAAAAAGTTGTTGTGTGCTCAACGCGTGCCAACAAGTGGATGACGTTTGCATCATTTAGGCGGCGCGTTAGACGCCCCTGATAACCAAACTTGGCCTTCCGTCTTTGCATGTGCCACTATGTCTTCTTCCACATGGTGTGGTGTGTGACAACGTATGGTAACCAGATTGTCACCGGTGGTCGGTTTTTTCTTCTTCTTATTTTCTCTCTCATGCTAGATAAAGTGCGTGATTGTCTTTTTTATTTTTGATTTTTCAATTTTAGTCTTCTTTCTTTTGATCTCTTATTTTGTTTTTACTTCTTTAATAGAAGTTTTTTTTTTCAATTTAGTCCTTCAATTACAAAATTCTCATATGTTTTTTTTTTAATTTTTAATTTTTTTAATTTTTAATTTTTTCCCTTGACCCTTTTGTTAAAGTTCTTTTGGTTTTCAATTTCATCATTCAATTAAAGTTTTTGTTGTTTTTTTTTTTTTTAATTTGACTCTCATTCTTTTGATTTGCTTTTTCTTTTGTTAAAACTATTTTCCAATTCAATTTAACATTTTAATTGAAAATTTTTGTTTGCCCTCTAATTAATTTTTTTTCACTCTTATTTTTTTAGATTCTTTTGTGTAATTATTTTTTTTCCTAGTTTCATATTCAAAAATTGATTTATTGGAGATTTTGCTTCGTACGATTTTATCATTTTGTATTAGTTTTTTTTAATATTGGTTTTGTTATTATATTTTATTTTTTTCTATAAATTTATCTCGATCTCGTGATTTATATCATAAATTTTATATATTTTTTAAAAAACCTATCAAAATAATTTGTACACCCGGTAATTTTTTAGAAAAAAAGTTGACAGCTCATGACGAAGCTTAGCTTAGAATATATATATTCTTTGTGAGATAAGAAGAATTTGCCTTTTTTTTTTTTTAATGAGAAAGAAGAATGTACTAAAGTCATATATTATAAGAAGACAATAAATATTCTTGGTTTTTTCTTACTTAAGACTCCATTTTTCACGAAATTCCACTATCAAACCATATTGTTAGTAGTTAGTATAAGATGATCTCTCCATTGCTTAATAACTGCTCAAGGCCCCACCTTCTCTCCATCTGCTCTCTCTCTCTCTCTCTCTCTCTCTCTCTGTTTTCCCTTCTTTGCATGAACTTTGAATTCAAAGGATGAAAATCTTTCTTCTCATAATACATCATTCGTTCTCTGTAATTTTTTTTGGGTAGTTTTAAGATCTCAACTTAAAGAAGAAATGAAGCAAAAATCAAGCACTTAAATTTTGCACATGGTATACTGCTTGTCTTGGAGCCGTTTTGTCTTAAAAGTAAACTATAGTATATCTCTCTCCCTCTCAGTATTTGCCGACCATAAGAAGTATTTTTGAACTGTTTTTTTTGGTGAAAATAACTTTCGTTGAGTTCAATAAAGAAGAAAATTTGTTTTGCGTGGACAGTATTGTAGGTCCAAGTGTCTCAGTTTTCTGGGTCAGTGAATACCCAGATCTTTTAATAGGCTCTTAAACCGATTCTGTTGTGTTTTTTAGAGCTTGAAAAAGAAGAAAAAAGGAAGGGAAATAAGTGGGTTTGTGTTTTCTAACCATTCATGAGCTTCTCTTTCCGGGGCTTAAAAAGGAAGGGGAATAAGTGGATGTGTGTTTTCCAACCATTCATGAGCTTCTCTTTCTGGGGCTTGAAAAGGAAGGGAAATAAGTGGGGGGTATGTTTTCCAACCATTCATGAGCTTTCTCTTTCTCGGCTTACTTTGTTAAGGCTAGTAATTACACTAGAGTATTTTTCTGAGCAATAAATTAAGATACCATTTACAAGATTGAAAGTAGAAACCAAGAAAGATTCTACTTCCATTTATTGCCCCTTTCCTTATCAAAGTTTGTGTTTTGTTTCTTGTTTCATAACAGGAGATAACTTAATTACTGCACTTGTCTAGTTAGTCTCCAAAATAGGATGTTTTTCACTTCTGATAAAACGAGGAGCTGAACTTCCTCTTTGGTTAATTCTCCAAGCTTCATTACTAATCTCACAAGTTCCAACCTTGAGTTTCTAGTCTCTGTTGTTTTCTTGAACAAACCTACTTTTGGTATTCAGGAATCAAGATTTTAAGCATATGGTTCTTAAGATAGCATGGTTCTTAAGATACTGAATATTCCATCGTCGAAGTTTCTGGTATTTAGAAATGCAGAATAAAGTTTAAAGCAAGATTCTTGTTTTGTGACTGATCTGATAAAAGTGGTGGGTTTTATCCTTCTGATCTTAAAATATGGCTACTAAGCTCCACAACCAAGAGAGACTACCAGGGAACCTCAAGAAACAGCTTGCTATTGCTGTCAGGAGCATTCAGTGGAGCTACGCAATCTTCTGGTCCATGTCAGCAAGACAACCAGGGTACTAACTCAACCTTTCCATATCTCCTCTATTTTTGTTGTGTGTATCGGTGCTAATATTTTACTTTATTTTTAGAGATTGTTCTTTTTTTAGCGAAAAAAAATATATTTTAAGAATCTCGTGAAAGAAAATTTTCTGTGTTTTGTTTGTAGTATTTGTGAAAGTGGGTCAGCTAAGTTTCTGGGAGTTCATTTACATGTTGGAACTGGGTGCAGGGAGTTCAGTTTTCAGAAAGAGTGTAATATGTTTGATCTTCTATGGTTAGAGTGAAATCTGGTTTTTGTGTAAAGAATTGTGTAAATGGTAATGATTTTGACATGTAATTGGCATTTTTAGCTTCATGAATTGAACTTTAGGCTTAGCTTTAAAGGAATCGACCCCTTTCTAAAACCTTATTGTCCACATTTAACAGAACATCTATCAAGATGGCTCATGGTTCCTTTCTTTGAAGATGTATTTACCTTTCCCCAACAAAAGAACATAGCATTTATGATAAGCATTTCTTTTTTTGCCCGCCCTGAGAGAAAGGGTAGTCTATTTGTTTGTGTGTTGATTATAGCACTGTGATCATAAATGAGCTGCTCATGCTCATAGCTCTCATGCATTATTTGTTCATGTTCTTATCACTGGTAAATGTGAATTTTGTAGAGTGTTGGAGTGGGGTGATGGGTACTACAACGGAGATATTAAAACAAGGAAGACAATTCAATCCATAGAGCTTGATGAAGATGAATTGGGTTTACAGAGAAGTGAGCAGTTAAGAGAACTCTACGAGTCACTTTCAGTTGGTGAAGCCAGTCCACAAGCTAGAAGACCTTCAGCTGCATTATCTCCAGAAGATCTCACTGATACAGAGTGGTATTATTTGGTTTGCATGTCCTTCATATTCGACATTGGCCAAGGGTAACTTCATTTTCTTTACCATTTTTCTGAACCAGGCCTTTCAATTTACTCATTTTTAGAGTTCAAATGTCGTTAATTCTTCCTTTGAATTGTTCATAGCTTGCCAGGAACAACATTAGCAAATGGTCATCCTACTTGGCTATGCAATGCTCATTCTGCAGATAGTAAAGTATTCAGTCGCTCTCTGCTAGCTAAGGTCAGGATTCTGTTTCCTTTCTGAGATCTTATTTCATTTCTGAATAAAAGTTGTGCACCTTAGACATACTCAAAATGATAAAAGAAACTAACTTTTTTTCCTTTTAATCCTTTTGTCTCTTGTTCTATGATGGGAATTGTGGCGACATAACCCTCAGAGTGCATCAATTCAGGTACCAATTCTACCTATTTCCTAGTAGAATTCCAGTATATTATAGGCTCAGGCACACAACACTGCACTTTTTACTGAATGCATTACATCCTCTATGAAAGAATATTTTAGAACCAGCATAAATGGATTATACCAAAATCTGAGCAAACTTTCCTGTTTAAACTTTCAGACCGTGGTTTGCTTTCCATTTATGAGAGGTGTGATTGAGCTGGGTGTGACTGAGCAGGTAAATACTTCTGTCAGATCTCAATTTAGAGTATAATCAACTACAGATTTGTTGTCTGTACAACACTACATTCGCCAATTCAAGTCATGTTGATTCATTGTAATTTGTTTTCTAAAGGTTTTGGAGGACCCAAGTCTCATTAATCACATAAAAACATCATTCTTGGAGATCCCATACGCAGTAGCTGCCAAGAATTCTAGTGCAAGAAGTGAAAAAGAGCTTGCATGTGCCACCTTCAATCGTGAAACACTTGACACCAAACCGATTCCAGTTATAGGATGTGGAGAACTAGACATAACTTCCCCTAACCGCAATTCAAATGATCAGCCGGCTGCAGATTTGATTATGGTTGAAGGGCTAAATGGAGGAGCTTCCCAAATGCAAAGTTTGCAGTTCATGGATGATGACCACAGTGTCCATCATTCCTTGAATTCTAGTGACTGCATATCTCAAACCATTGTAGATCCTGTGAAGGTTGTTCCTATTTTGAAGAATGTGAAGGTAAATAACCAGAATCTTCTGGATGTTCAAGACTGCAATCACACGAAGCTGACTTCGTTGGACCTTCAAAAGGAAGATTTTCATTATCAAAGTGTTCTCTCATGTCTCTTAAAGACCTCCAATCCATTGATTTTAGGACCCGATGTCCAGAATTGTCACCAGGAATCGAGCTTTGTCAGTTGGAAGAAAGCAGGATCGGTGCATACTCACAAATTGAAAAGTGGAACTCGACAAAAAGTACTAAAGAAGATACTACTTGAAGTTCCTCGGATGCATGTTGATGGCTTGCTTGACTCCCCAGAATATAATAGCAATAAAGTTGTAGTGGGGAGGCCAGAGGCTGATGAAAATGGTGCAAGCCATGCATTATCTGAGAGGAAGCAAAGAGAAAAGCTGAATAAAAGGTTTATGATTCTGAAATCAATTGTCCCTTCAATCAGCAAGGTAGTTAAGAATTAGTTCCCAAGAGTTAATTGGTCTTGAACAGGGAGCCATAGGTTAATTTTTTCATTGTTTGTGCAGGTTGATAAAGTATCTATACTAGATGAGACCATCGAATACCTTCAAGAGCTTGAAAGAAAGGTTGAAGAGTTGGGATCTAACAGGGAGCTATTGGAGGTTCTTACCAAAAGAAAACCCCAAGATACTGCGGAGAGGACATCTGATAACTATGGCAGCAATAAGATTGGAAATGGAAAACATTCGTTGACAAATAAGAGGAAGGCTCCAGACATTGATGAAATGGAGCCAGATATCAACCATAATGTATCAAAAGATGGTTCAGCTGAAAGTATAACTGTCAGCGTGAATAAAGAGGATGTTCTAATCGAGATCAAGTGTCGTTGGAGGGAGGGAATATTGCTGGAGATAATGGATGTAGCTAGTCATCTCCATTTAGATTCTCACTCGGTTCAATCATCTACCATGGACGGGATCCTTTCTCTGACTATCAAATCAAAGGTATGAACTCAAGATTGCACACAATGGAAGTGACCATCTATTTATATCATTGAGGTTAACTTGTTGATTATTATTAACCATGATTCCTTAAGTAATGTCATAATGTTTATTACAGCACAAGGGATTGAATGCTACATCAATTGGCACAATCAAACAAGCCCTTCGAAGAGTTGCTGGGAAATGTTGAAACTTATTCTCAAATCGATGACAGTATGGTTAGAATTCACTGCTTCAGTTGTAAAATTCCGTGTCGTGGAAGGCTTTGTAGATCACAGCTATAGAACATAGAATTTCCTCCAGGTAGAGCAGTCTAATAAACAGAAAATGCTCTTGTTCTGAACATTTGTATTTTCTTCAATGATTTAGCGTGGACTCTGCACTAGAATGAGTATTTGACCAACGTATTTTTAACAGTCTATTAAATTCCCAAAATCCATTTGACTAAAACTTCCCCTTCTTTATTGTCAATTTTAGTGGAAATTAATTGATGCTAGCATGCAGTATGTGAATTCACCAATTACGGCTTGCCTAAAACCCGACTCCAGTGTGTGAAAAGCTGGCCCGGTGATAGATTGAAGTTAAGATTTAAAACCAACACTAGTTCGTCCACTGCACTGCTGATAAAGTGATAAGAAGGGATCCTATGTCAAAGTGGTGAGAGCACATGTAGAAGCTATCATATTTTATAGCAGAACATGCTAGTACATTTTTGGCTAAGAGAAAATTCAGATTGGTTATGTGGGCTGCTGCTCATGGCACTTGGCAGTCGACTACGGAAGATAAATAGATGACAAGAAAAGAAAAGGCATGCAGATAAATTCCATTAAAGTTGGATTGTTTTAGCGCGTGGGGCGTTGTACACCTGCAAATTTAAGGGCCAAACTGTGTTTATCGATCTGATTTCTCATTATATAAGAAGAACATGAAGAAACAATGTATACTGTAGATGGTTAAGGTCAGAGTTAGTTAATTTCTCCGTCACACACACAGCAAATGTATAACCCTGGCATAGGTAGTTGAAGTCCGGACTAGTTTTTCCATTATAAGAGGGGGGGAAAACATGTAAAACATGTGTAAGATCAGCTAGCTTAGGAAGTTCAAGCCGGGACAAGTTTTTCCATTAAAAGAAAAAAAGAGAGCATGCAAGACCAGCTAGCATAGTAGACACCCCGAAAATATTGCTGTCAATCATTATAAGCAGCCAAGAAAAGAAAGTGTTCTCGCTTTAGTACGAGTTTTGAGTACTGTATGAAGATGTGCTTCTTTGCTCAAGAGCCATAGTACACGCACAAACATTATAGAACATATTATTTACGAGGGATCGACAAAAAAGCTTATACCAGTCTGCATCACCAAAGTTACTTGCCACCTTTTGACCCTCCAAGGCATGATAGCGCCGAGACTATCTGCCGAGCACTTGACCTTGGTGTCAATGTTAAAATGATTACTGCTGATCAACTTGCAATTGGAAAAGAGACTGGCCGCAGGCTTGGCGTGGGTACCAACATGTATCCCTCCTTGGTGATAGCAAAGATGAGTCAATTGCTTCCATTCCAGTTGATCAACGAACTCATTGAGAAAGCTGATGGATTTGCTAAAGTCTTCTGAAGAAATTTGAAATATTAGAGTCTATTTTATTTGAACAATAATAAATCTTTACATGTACAGAATACAAATTAAATAGAAAATATACTAACAACCACATCTTACTCCTGCAATTTAGACATAACAATTTGGAAACAACTAGTTCTTATCGTTATCTACAAATATGCTAATCCATAACACCTAATTTACATAACAAATGCCAATAATAACGGGAACAATTTAGGCTTTCCTTCCATATCCACCCTGAAGTTGGATCAATGGGATTAATTGATCCAAGCTTGGACACTAAATGATAAAAGTGAGTAGAGGATAAGACCTCAATGAACACATCAGCAAGTCGGTCATGACTGCAAGTATAATGTGTTTGGATAATTTAAGACTAAACTTGTTGATAAATAAAATGACAATTAATTTTAATGTGTTTTGTTTTTTTGTGAAACACTGAATTAAAAACAATATGCACGACGACTTGATTGTCACAAAAAAAGTGAGGATCCTAGTTCAATAAGAAGACCTTTAAGCCAAATTAATTCACAAGCATAAGATGTCATTGCGCGATGTTCAGCTTCAACACTAGATCGTGCAACATGTTTTTTGCTATGTCAATAGACAAGATTACCACCAACAAACATACAATAACTTGTGGCTGACTTTGATCAATAGCATTTCTAGTCCAATCTCAATCACTATAACTAGTTATTTCAGTATGACCATTATTAATCATGGCGATTCCACTTCTAATAGAACCTTCGAGATAACGCAAGATGCACTTGACAATACTCAAATGAAAGACAATAGGCGCATGCATAAGTTGGCTAACAAGACTAACTATATATGTTATGTCAGGTCGAGTAATAATAAGATAAATAAGCTTACCCACAAGACGTTAGTAATGATTTAATAGACCAAAGAGGCTCACTAGCTGTTTCAAGCATCAATTTACTGCCTAAAGGGGTAGAATCAAGCTTGGCATCCATCATTTTAGCATATTTAAGCAAGTAAAAAATATACTTATGTTGGTTAAGTAATAACCTTTAATGGGAAATTGTTATTTCAATTCCAAGAAAATACTTGAAGTTGATGAGATCTTTAATAGGAAATTGATGTTGAAGTGTGGACATGAGATGAGAAATGGCCTCAACATTATTTCATATACTAATAAGATCATGAACATATATAAGAACCACCAATGTCTCTTTATGTCCAAGATGGACAAACAAAAATGAGTCGGTATTACTCCTTATGAAACCAATTTCTTCAAGAATAACACTTAAATTATCATGCGAAGCACGCATAGATTGTTTCAGTCCATAAATCAATTTGTGAAGTTGACACACCAAGGTAGGATTTCACCTTTGAGGATGACCAGGTGCCAATATATTTTATATAGACCTCTATGTCAAGATTCCCGTGCAAAAAAGCATTCTTGATGTTCATTTAACACATTGACCATCCATTATTTACATCAACTGCTAATAGAACACATATAATGTTCATCTTACCAATAAGAGCAACAATTTCCTTGTAGTTCACTCCAAAAGTTTGTTAAGTTTCTGGACCACAAGACATGCTTTGTGTCTGCCAATAAATCCATCAAAATTAAGTTTTATTTTATATACCCCCACCGGTTGCTAACAATTTGTTTTCCTCTGGGAAGTTTGATAATACGCCAAGTTTGATTCTGAGCAAGAGTTTGAAGCTTATCATTCATAACCTGTTTCCATATATCTTGAGAATTAGCTTCCTGAAAGTTTTGTGGCTCATGAACACTTGAAATAGTAGTGAGAAAGGCCATAGGAGCTAAAGAAAAAAGGTGATGATATGAAAGAGAAGTGGAGATAAGATGCATGGCTATGTAAGCAACAAAATCTTGCATTTTTTTATTATTAAAAAAGCATGATTATGAGCCGGGTTTATGTGAATGTGTGAGTTTTCGTGCACTAATAAAGTAATAAATGTTTATTTAAATACATGAATAAAATATATTATTGTTTTTCATGAAACAATGATGTTTTTTAAACTTATATTTTAATTAAAATTAACAACGAGGGTATTTTATTTCATTTTAATTATAGCATTTTTTACAGTAATAAAAAAAAACGTTGATAGATGAAATCATAATAATTACCTCAATGGAAATATTTTTGTTTAATTAAAAGATCTTAAAAACTCAAATCTTTTCGAGTTTCACTCTACAAATGAAATTAAAAAAGTAAATGGATATTAAAATATAATAAGTTGTTGGTTTAATGTGTCTTGGGTTCACAAAATCAAAAGAGAATGATATGTCAAATTAAAATATAATATATTTTTAATATTTTTACATTAAAATAATAAAAAATTAAAAAAAAAAAATTATTTAGAGCATCATGATTGGCATTCCTGTTTTTAATGAAATTTTACGGGGAAGCACACTACTAAATGCCAATTGATTGATAAACTCAATAGAATACAGAATGTTTATATTGTGGCTTCCTTGAATGACGCGCTAATTGTGTTTTTAAAAAATTTTAAATTTTTTAATTTTTAATTTTAATTTTTTAATATTTTTAAATTGTTTTGGTGTGTTAATATTAAAAATAATATTTTTTAAAAAATATTAATTTAATATATTTTTAAATAAAAAAAACTTTTAACTGTACTTTTAAACACCATTCCACACGTTTATTGCCGGGTGTCAAATCAAGTGCAATGATCTCATTGACTGCAACATTCTTCGAAGTTATAATGGCTCGTTCTTTAAAGCACATATGATCAAGACTTGAAGCTGCTATGTTGGGATAAACAGCCGCGATGATTGCTAATAAGATTGAACCATATCCAATGTCAATATATAGATCATGAGCATCTTAAAAAAAGTATAATCACAATCATCTGATGCTGGTAAGTCACAGATCTTTCTGTCACCAATCAAAACAATCTATTCAGCGAATTTGCGAAGTTCATGCCTTTGGTCATTGCCGACACCATTTAATGAAATACGCATACTCTCTCTGGGAGTGTACAGACCCTAAAATACGACTAGAGTGATGAGTTGCTTAAAGAAGCGTGAATAATCTCTTCTTCGGTGCTGCTCATGACAACGAACAGAATTTGTCAAAATGACCTCCTAATAAAACTTATTTTCCACCAAACAATTTGCTATAGGAGTTTGATGAACCAACTGAGAAAACATCCCATATAGCAAATGATCCATTGCCTCAAAGAAGCACATGTTATTTGGTGAGCATTAATTGTTTTATCTACCATGCCTCCAAAGGAGGACTGATGGAAGGGGTTCGTCACTTGCAAAGACAATATGATGCTGCAATGGTAAATGAACCTACGAGCGCTCGATTGAAAGGGTTCTTGAATGAGCTCAACATTACCAAAAGCTCTAGACTGCTTCGTAAAGACAAATGGATCGACGATTAGAATAGCTTTAACGATTGGTCAGATCCCTTGTTGATGTTTTTGGAAAGTGTGGTATTGCTTGCTTTATCATGAAATTGTATTTTCTATTTACACTTGCCTCCTTTGGAAGGATTACATCTCATGACTAAGAAAAAAGTTGCAAGCAATGGCGGGACTGTTATAATCTTTTTTATCTTCCTCCCTCTGCTAATAGTTTCTTGGATGCTTTTGTCTTTTGGCTTGGCCCTCTTTTCTGGAATTGGTTAATTTCTATCTTCGGTGTTTCTTACTGGCATATGCCTTCTGGAAGATAATTTATTTCGAGACTTTATTGATTTAATTTATTATTTGTCAAGAGCTTGCTAAGATACATGTATAGCTTCATTCTTCCACAAGCGACTCCATTAGTTGGTAGTGTGATCTGATTTCATGACATGGGGAACATGAGTACTACCCTCCTCTTCCAAATGGCCATCGTCTGTTTTTGCATGGCATTCCTTTAGGTTATAAATTGAATACAAGACAATGCTACAAATGCAATGGATGTTTGTTCAAACAAATATTTGTTTGCTGGTTCATTCCTTCAGATTATAAATGGAATACATGACAATGCTATCTTAACTTTTTTTCCTGTTCAGTTTTGGTCTCTTCTGCAGCAAAATGCTTTTGTTTTCAGTTAACATCCATGTTATCTTTCTTGAACTTGCCATCAATACTGATAGTCGACTTATCAATTAGAAGATGGGCACTTTTATCTATCGCAAGTAAACTACCTGTGCTGTGCTTTTTGACGATTATTGCAAATCATTGTGCTTTATAGGCATAGTAGACAATGATAATTTATCATAACATTATAGCATTCTAAACTGCTTAATTGTACATGGACAGAAGAAATAGGCATGGACGTAGTAGTTTCAAACATTGGTGAAACCTTCTTGAAGTAGGCGAAGCAAATGAAATGAAATGAAATGAGCTCGTACAAACTTCAACTCGAGGCTGACGCCCCAATGACTGGAAAATTTTGCTAATTCAAAATACCAAGATAAGTACGCTAATAAATAGCCTTACACGAGTAAACCAACCGCACCGAACAACTTCTATAAGCACCACGCATGTCTTGGCATGCGAGAAAAAGGAACAGATTTGTCACAAGAGTATTCAAAACAGCTTATCTGACCGATTATGATGTTCCACGAAGCATACGGAAGTGTACGACGAAGGTATATGTCCAGTATGATTATCTTTACAATTAACCGAAAGAAAGTCCTATAATTGATGGCTGTCGAAGGTTCAGTTTAAACTCTACTATATGCAGGAAGTTGGAGCTGCATGTCATGGTTTCGGCAGTGCCTCTGACCAACTGCCAGTCAGTTAACACAACTCCCTCCATTCTTGTCCAATCTCGGCTTTGCAATTCTTAAAAAAAATCCTTTTGAAGATGTGCAAACATTTACTTGCGCGATCTAGAATGTAGAAAAGCCGATTATGTTAACCTGCTCAAGCTGCCTGGCAGAATTCTGTTGTGCAATTTTGACCAAAACACATAAGCAACAGAGAATTCTACTACTATCTACCTACTCAATTGCAGTCTCCATTATCACTTCTTCTAGAACACTTTCTACTATCATACTAACAACATATTCAGCATCAATCCGGACATCCAACCATGTCACAGAGCTAGTCAAGTCCTTTTCAACAAGATGATCTAATGTTCGCGAAGGTGGCTGTAAGAGTATGTTCCGTTCAACATGTTTCATCACTTGTTGAGCCATGTTTTCTGCCATTGTAACAGGTCGAACTTTTGGTTCGACAAATGACAACCAAGGGGAGCTTCTCATGTAGTTCAGGTATACCTCTAGAAGGACTTCGACAAAATAATCACAAACGAGCTTATGACCACCACAGGACTCACCATGGCACTTTGATGAGAGATCATCCAAATTAAAGCCAGAAGCTCTCAAAAATGCACCTATATACTCCAACACGGATCCTAGCTCTTCCAAAGAAGTGCTTGAATTAATCTTCAGATCCAAAGGGGAGTGAACAAGAGCAGCCAAATAGTCTTCCTCTTTACCTATTCTTAGTGGCAGGGCTGATAGTTCAGCTGCATTACTTTAATTGTGTCAACAAGATTGCAAAATCAGGAAAAAGTACATGTAATGATTCCCTAACATAAGAGCTTACCAGGCCGTGATGCGTGGCTTGAAGGTCTAGTAATCATATCTTCCATGAAAAAATGCTCAAGAACAGATACTGGACTTGGCTGCTCTGCTCTCTCTTTGGCCTTGTCCAAGTCTTCAACCCTCTGGATGGTTGAAGGGCTTGACAAATAATCACTTGTTGAAGATGGTGACATTTGATTATCTGCAGATGAATCCTGAAAGAGAAAATTGGCAGGGAAATAATGCAAAAGGGCACATCAAATAGCAGGAAACCAACAAACTGAAAGAGCTATCAAAACAAATTGAAAGACAGTAACAATTCAATAGACAGGGAAAACAGTCATTTACCAGTCTACAGAATTTTGAGGATTCATGTTCGTCAGTTGTATTTGCAGTACGGGTGCTTTCATTAGCATCGCTATTGTACGAGCCATCTAGTCTGGAGGGCACGCCGGAGGGACTATATTCTTCTGAAATTTTACTGTCCTTTTTTCCTATTATTTTGATGGAAACTGCAGAAAATTATGTACTGCTTATACCAAACAGAATTACAAGCATGATGAAGATTAAATTGACAAAAGCTCACCTCCAGGGCTAGAATCATTTTCAAGAGAAGAGATGTTTTCATCCTCTTTGACATCAGGGAAAAGTTTGTCTGAAATAGTTTTCTCTGTCTCGATGATTTGTAATTGATCCTCACATTTTTTGTCATTGGCCCATGGTGGAGCCTCCAAAGTCTGCCGGGTTGGACTTGTGTTGTTTCTCTTTTCACTCTGATTCCACTTGTTCTTGTTCACCATTTGATAACTGGTATAGGGAGAAAATCTCATTTGTGGAGTGACACGGGCATGCTCCGCTTTACATCTAGGACCGGCCATAGGAAAGAATTCAATTTCAGGAAGAGAGCTCATCCCATCCCTGGTTTTTGGTCTCTGCTTTCTCGAAAGATTCACATTTTCATTCATTAAAAAGTCAGATAGATGTACCCTTGTCTCAACA
Source organism: Populus trichocarpa (assembly GCF_000002775.5). Lineage (NCBI taxonomy): Eukaryota > Viridiplantae > Streptophyta > Magnoliopsida > Malpighiales > Salicaceae > Populus > Populus trichocarpa. The sequence continues at coordinate 8,329,133 of NC_037285.2, read as the reverse complement.
TATTTGTCATTGTTAGTTTCCTTGGAATGCCTGAGATTTGAAAATCTTGAGCTTTCATGACCTTTTTCACTGGCTGTAGCAGCTTCCTCTCTAACACTAGATTCAATTATTTCCACTTTGTCCATCTGGTCTTCACTCCTGACATCCATGGTTGTTCTTCCTAAATAACAAGAGGTTTCACCTGGTGAGTTTCTTTCATTAATATCCACACCTCCGCCACCACATTTTTCACTCTCTTGGAAAATATATTTGGACTTCTGCACTGCACCATCAGTCAACATCAACTGCCGCTCTTTCCTGCTCATCCGCATAGCATGCATCAACTTTCTTTTCATTTTGACAAGGGGGAAAAATGAAGGTTTAACACTCTGCTGCACATTTTTTAACCTATAATGAACCGGTGGAGAGTCATGACTGATTCCATCCGCACAGTTTTGCAAGCTTGCAGAGCCAGGCTTCAAAACTACTATTGTCTCCGAGGGTTGAGGATCACCAGTTCGCTTGGACAGGTATCTATCAATGGAGTTGAAGTTTCGGGTACAGCCAGTCCTTTCACATTCCCTTGAATTATTTTTGTGTTGTTCTGACAATTTATCTTCAGGGTAAGATTTAATCTGCTGCACTTTTTCCTGAGAGTCTCGCAAGTCTTCAATATGTTTCACCAGTAGAGAATTGGGGTCTTGTAGGAGTTTTATGAACAGGTCCTTGTTGGAATTCAGTATATCTAGTGCATCCATGAAATGTTTAGACTGGTCATCTGCCCCATCTGTGCTGAGGTGTTTTCCATCAATCAACTTCTGATTTATAAAAGCTTCAGTAGCTTCATTCATGCGAACCTGAAGATTGATCTCCTTAGATTGGCCATGCTTTCCATGTTGGATACTTCTACAGTTACAATCGGTTTCGTTTCTAGGTTGCACTTGATTGGAGAGTGATTCTTTGGTCACTGCAGATTCCAACTTTTTTGAAGAATCATCCGCTGAATTTTCATGAACAGATTTTGCATGCCCCATGGTTGCTACATCATAACAACCATAAATAGGTAAACGAAGAGGTTTCCGAGTAGCCTTGATTGCTTTTCTATGGCTTGTTGATGAGTCACCAGCAAGTTCAGTATCAGATTGTACATGTTCCACTTTTGCAGTGGTCTTCTTTATCTGCTGCTTGATGGGCATATCTTCCTCTGCAATTTTCTTCATTTCTGTAGTCGCAGGACTGAACCCATTAAATCATGTTAGGTTATTATAATACAACATAAATCAAAGAATTCTTACCAACAGCATGTCTCTTCAAAACTGCCTTATCAGAAATCAGCTTCTTTGAGTGACGTTGGCGGAAATGAAAGATATTAATTAAGCCATATGCACATTTAGACTTGTATTTTTCATAGAATTCAGGACTCTGTGGCATAGGGCTCTTCGGAAAAGGGCTCCTCGGCAAAGGGCTCTTCGGTGACCTCCTTTCCATGATATGAGAATAAGTGCTAGTAGACATGGTGTGAAATATGCATCCAATCACAGCATCACCGATACGCCAGCATTGAATCTGAGCAAGAAAAGAAATATGTGTAAAGTACAGAACAAACAAAACTTTATAGACAGATTGCAAGCATTCTAATTGCCTTAGAATATAGTTCTCCAACATTAAAAAATAAAAAAAATAAAAAACAAATTGAAAATGATAAATTGTCTCAAGAATTGTTAATGAGTCCTAATAATTCTCTCCATCCAGTTTCAGAAATCATATCTGGATGTAGAATCTTCTACAAATTCTTATAATTTCAAACTCCCGTCCAATTTCTAGAAAAGAAATCTAAAGAGAGAAAACTGAATCATTGTTTTACACATTTCACAGCGAACTTGAAACCAGGAAACATAATTTCAAAAAACTTTCATCAACTACCAATCCAATCCTTAAAACAACTTCTTTTTCATCATCATTTTCACTGAATACAGAACAAAATTAGAAGCTGAGTTCATACAAACTCACACTTGTTGAATATCCATGGAAAATCACCAAATGCCCCCACCAAACACAACTTTCCACGGATTACTACCAACCTTCACAAAAATTGCACTGACACAAGCAAGAAAAAAAAACCACGGTAGCAGTAGCAGCAGCAGAAATATAAGTACCTGGGGTAGTTCTTGGAAATTGAAAACAGAAGCACATGAACCGAGTCTTCCTTCCACTACAAGTTGAAGAACTCAAATGGGTAAATGAGAACAGTAACCTCTGTCTGTCCTTTCATTTACTAATAACAAAGTAACAAACAAACACAACCCTAGTCCCCTCGTCTACTAATAATAAAAGTTTCTTTTGGTCAAATTATGGGAGTAGTCATTGCCCTTTAATGTTACTGCCATTAAAGAGAGGTTTTTGGGAGTTAGAAAAGGACTTGAAAAACAAAGAACGGGTGATAATGGCCTGTGAGCCAAAGCAGTTAATCAATGATACCGACCACATGTGGCAATTGGCAGTCAGATACGTGCCAAGATGGGAATTACAAGCCTTTTCAAATGTAGCAGCAAAACTTGTCTTGCTTTCCCATTTTCCCTCTTGTCATTCAATAATTAGTAGTATTCAACAGACAGACCACAACACATGTACACATAGACATACACCCTCTCTTGTCTGTTGATAATGTCCTATAAGGTTAAAAATGTATGCCGCTTTAATGTTTTGGTTGGTGATGGAAGAGGGTCGTTTAGGTGAATTTGTTACTGAGTAAACTATAGCTTACTCCTTGTATTCTTTAGAAAGTAATAGGTTAGTCCCTCTTTTTTATGAGTTATATTTTAGTCCCTGACCGTCAACTTCTAGTATGTTTGGCGGTGTGGTTGCGGTTGCTTTTCAAATAACTTTTCGTCCCAAAATGCATGCCAATAATGTTTTTTTATTTTTTAAAAATTATTTTTTATATCAGCATATCAAAACGATCCAAAATATATTAAATTTTAGTAAAATAAAAAAATTGAATTTTTTCTAACATTTGCCAATTCGGTTGCCTTTTCAATTGATAGCTAAAGTAATACCTCCGGATAAATAACAAAAAGATTGAAAAAACAAAGATTTTATAAATGGGTGTGAAATAATAAGGATTTAACATATGTTTGAAAATGTAATAGTAGTTGAAATGTTGTAATATTAAAAGAGGGCTGCATACGGGATTTTGGACTAGAGTGACTAGTTTATTATTTCTTAAGAAAACATGAACCGGGTTATAATTTACTTGTTATTATCTTATGATAATTGAAAAGATTATTATATATTTCAGTGTGTGTGTGTGTTTATCCGGCGTTATTCTGCCCTCTAATAAAAATATGAGATCTATTAAATAATTTTGTTGATTGTGAAGTTTCTTTTTACATGGGAAATGGTGTGCGTTGGGATACTGGAGAAAGGTTGTTGTCTCTCTGGCTGCTATATTTTGTCAGTTTAATGTCAGGATTTCGAAGGAAGGGCCCCTGGTGTAGGCAGTGTTGTTTTCTAGTCATGGGTTAAAAAATTTGAAAATGGACGTCCTTATTCAGTCTAGACCTCTCAATCTCTAGAAAAGATAGAGCATAGACCTTTCATATTTTTAGGGTTTGAATTTTTGCCTGTCATGGGTCACTTTACCTCTGGTGAGCTTTCAAAACAGAGCACATAAAGGTCCAAGGAAATACTCTGTCAACAAGTGTTGTGATACGTTGCCTGTAGTTTCTTTTGATTCATGGAATGTACATTTACACGGCAGACTCTGGATTGCTTCAAATTTAAAATTTATTTTGATAGTGAAACAAATGGATTGTTCTTGAAGACACGTAAAATGTCCTTCGTGTTCTCATGTGACACCTGCCGAGTCAAATTTGAATCAAGATTTTTACATACAAACTATCGAGTAGATAACTCGGTCGTAAGAGTTTGAGACTAAAAAACTTATTTTTTTATAGTTTTAATTTTGAATTTTATGGTTGATGATATGATAACCACTAGAGTTCTACATGGTCGTTAATTTTAAAACCTGTAAAATTAATCGAGATGTGCGTAAGCTGACCCGGACATCCATATTAATAAATAAATAAATAAAGATTTTCACATACGATTGGATCATGAAATTATTTACTCTTAGCAACGCTGAAAATCAAAATCAAGACGTGTGAAATATTGTAAGGGCTGGTTTGTCAACATGGTGGTTGCGATTGGTTGAAATTACATTAATCTCGATTATTGGTATTTTTAAAGTGTTAGGTTAACAAACACGTAACAGTTTTACATGTTTTTTATTGAAAATTTTATTATAAAAGTTTTTATAATAAAAAAGATATAATTTATAATTTTTTTAAAAAATTATTTTATTTGCTGAAATTTTTTTTTTAGTTTAACGTGGGTGTCCGGGCCAGCTTGCGCGCACCTCGACTAATCCCACGGGCCCTGAAGTTAACGACCATGTAAGCTTGTAGTGACCATCATATGAGTAACCACAGGGCTCGAACCTAAGATCACAGAGGGAGCAAACCTCTTGGTCCCAAACTCTTACCATTAGGCCACCACCTAGATGGTTTATTTGCTGAAATTTTAATCGCAGGAAAGTGGGTTTTTTTTTTCTTTTCTTACTTTCAATGACTCATGGTATTTTCTTCTTCGAAAACGCTCTATTAAAACCATAATCATGTTTTACTCCCATCACGATTTTAAAAGTGTTTTATTAATCAATACATCACAGTTCTGCATGAATTTCATTAAAAATTCTCTCTTAAAACTTTAATTAAAAATAAAAAGAAGCTATAACTTAGAGATTATCTTGAACCATCTTTAAATCCTATACCAAAATTATAATTTCAAGAAGGTAAGGTTTTGTTTTTTTTGTTTTTTTTCCAGACTTTCAACTACTTGTGGTATTTTCATATCCCTGGAAAACACAAGAACACATGTACGCTGAACTCGGTGTTTGTTTGAAACATCAAGTTAACGGCTCAAGCCATCATTGGATTTTATTTTCTTAAAAGTTTTAAAGAAATTGGAAAAGTCATTGCATCCGATACAGCCACCTGTCACACTGGTTAGAGTATTCGTCATCCATGGGCTCATCTGGTCAACGTATGGGATCCTTGCACTCAATCTACCCTCCCTAAATTCCTCCTGAATTCCCTGTGCACAACGCAAATCTCTCCCGCGCCTCGTATGCTCTTCCTAAAAGAACCCGCCTGTGCCCTATCTTCTATGGTATCGGATGCAAAAACGTACCTAGGGTCTTGTTTTGTGCCACCTTTCGTGGTGCTGCGTTTTTTAACGAGACATCACGCAACCGTAGCGCCGTTTAGGACCGTTGGGTTGCCCTAATTATAGTTTTAATATAGGACGAGATCATGGTGGAAGTTTCTTATGAAATGCATTGATTCAAGCACAAGTAACGCTAGTCTTACATGATTTCTATGGTTATTTTACAGAATTCACTTGGCATTAGATAAAAATGAATTCTGTTAATCACTCTCGTGTATCCAATTGTCGATGTCTTTCGTGAGTGAAAATTAGCATTTCTCTTTAAATATAGATAATTTATTTAAGATTTAATCTGGGTTTGTGAAAACAGACACATTAATTTAATAATAAAAAAACAAATCTCATAGGTGATCCAGCAGTAAGAGTTTAGAATCAAGGGGTTTGCTCCCTCTATAATCTTAAGTTCAAATCCTATGATTGCTAATGTGATAGTCACCGGAGGTTTAATTATATGGTCGTTAATTTCAGGGTCCATGAGATTAGTGAAGGTGCGCGCAAGCTAGACCGAACATCCATGTTAATAATAATAAAAAAAATCTTTAATGATCTTATATAGGTCTCCAAAGGTCTAATTCAAAGATTTTTTAATGATGGATAATTAATTGACTATGCAATCTTGCCGTTTTGGCTTGTAACGTGTTCGTGACATGTGAATATTATTTTTTTAAAATAAATAAATCTAGCGCGGTCCCACAGCCTGTGAGTGTGAAGGACTTCATCACAACCTGACAAACAAGGAAAATGAATAATATGATGCCAGACTTGATCAAATAGGAGAGGGTTAGCCGTCCACATCCGGAGCAGTTAGACATGGATCCTATTAAGCAAATCTCTTCTCGTAGTTTTATTTGTGGGTATTATCTGTCTCCACGTTCAATTTTTAATCACCGGAATGAGAGGGTGATAATGACTCTGGATTCCACTCTATCCTTGCCAAACACGTATCAACCGAAACAGCCAGGTTAATTTTATTTTTATTGTTTTATAAGCTTAATTAGCTTGCACGTGGCACAAATAGATTGAAGGTCGCGGGTTCAAGCTACAACTAATATTTTTAAGCTTTATTTATTTTTGCGTTTCAAAAGTGTTTTTAAAAAATTTGAATTTTTTTAATTTTTTTTGCTTTAAATTAATATTTTTTTTGCTTTAAATTAATATTTTTTTTGTGTTTTTAGATCATTTTGATGCGCTGATATCAAAAATAATTTTTAAAAAATAAAAAAAATATTATTTTAATACTTTTATAAGTGAAAAATATTTTGAAAAACAACCGCAACTAGACTCCTATGCGTGCCTATATATTTGCTTTACCGTCCGTGAAATTAAAATCTATAAATTATTCAATATCATATTTGCCAAATAGCTTGGTTGGTTAGCATGTTTTTCTTTTGAGTTGAGTTGAGGATCACAAGTTCATGCTCTGTTGAGGTTGATATTATTTTTTTTTCTTCTATACTTTTAAGAAATCTTGTTATTACTTTACCAAAAATATATTGTAAATTATTAATACAAACATCAAAACACTTGGGGGTGTTCATAAATTAGTTTTTTATTGATAAAAAATGATTTATCTTGGTCACTTTGACTTTTTTTTAAAATAATTTGATCATTTTAGTTGATTTAAGTTTGGGTTTGGTGATTTGTTTTGGTTGGTTTTGTACGAGTCTTCATGGTGTTGGAAGACAAATCTATTTAGTTGATTTTTCAGTTGATGACCCATGAGAGGAGAAAAAATATTGGCAAAAAAAAAATTAAATTAAAAAAAAATCATTGATTAATCATATTATGGCAATCAAAACAATTGATTTGAGTATGGACGATCTACATTTATTAAAATTCTTTTTGTTTTTTTTATCAAATTAAAAATCCATGACAAAAAAATGTTTTATTGTTGAAAAAAATATATAAACAAAAAAGGAGGACTTCTTTTAGAATTGTTTTCAATGGAGTTTAAATTATATTTTTTTAACAATAAAAAAAATTATTATTGTATAATTAAATAATTTTTTTAAAAAAAATCTTGTTATCAGATAGTTTAATATATATCTTTATTTTAATATCTTGATTTAATATTTGGTTGGAATTAATAAATTTTTTATTTTTTATTGGTATTTATAATTATTAATTTATTGTGATGAATACAAATATCAAGTTAAAAATTTTCTTGACGATAAGAAAACATTAACAAATCTAGCAATTTTGTTGTGAATTTTCTTTTGCTTCGCCTCATAAATGGCAACGACGTGATCAACAAGTAATAATATTGATGAAAACGAAAACGACGATGAAAACAGCCGGGTTGACGGGGAAATGCTTCGAAGTTTGACCGGAAATTAATAATACATTAACTACTTCTCTGAGCTTGTGGTTTGTGTGAAGAGATTGGAATGGGGTGATGATTTATCCACGCATATGCCATAGTCTTCTATGAACATGGAATTTGCAGTGTTTAAAGCCTCCACGGATTAGCATCCCTACAAGAACCTTCCCTCCACATCCCTCCCTCTAATGCTTGCGAATATGTTGGTCCTATGGGCCTTCTTTTGCAGTCACTTGCCTTGGTGAGGATTGGGCCCTCTTTTGCAGTCCTATGGGCTTTCTTTTGCAGTCCTATGGGCCTTCTTTAGATCCGACAAGACAGCATCTCTGAGTATAAGGCTATCTATAGCTCCCACTTCCCTGAATGCTCAAGTCTAGACCGATCAAACACACTTGGAGCAAACTAATCACCTCCGGGTTCATTCAGATAGCTTTTGCAGAGGCTCGGCTATCACTCCAAGCAAGGGTTTCCATTTATCCAAAATTACATGGTGGCAAGCACACTCACCACACTATCCTTTACAAGAACACACCTATGGAGGTTGGAGGTTATATAAATTATCTTAAACTCTAAGAGAAATCTTCGCCTCACCCTTATTCACGGGTTGTTTGAGAGTGTAGTTGCGATTATTTTTTAAAGTGCTTTTCGCTCGGAAATACATCAAGATAATATTTTTTTTATTTTTAAAAAATTATTTTTGACATCAACACATCAAAATGATATGAAAACACTAAAAATATTAATTTAAAGTAAGGAAAAAAATAAAATTTAAATTTAAATTTTTTCAAAAACGTTTTTGAAATGCAAATAGGTTCATACCATATTTGAGCGCACTATTTTTCATCTTCTTACCCTCTATAACCTTCTTTGCAATCATGTTCCTAAATCTATATTAAACACAAACACAATATAGTAGTTAAGGTTTTATTTATTTTATATTAGTGCTCATTTAAGGAAAAGCGCGGTCATTGACTCGTTTGTATTTAAAAAGCTTGACTAATTCAAATAACACGAACAAAAAGCAATGAAAATAAGTAAACATAAAAAAAATAACAACATAAAAAGGCCAAAAATAGACTTGAACCCATTCAGGTTAACATGCAAAATCTGCAACTTTGTTGTGATACCAGGGTAACCTCGTCGAAAGCAAATTAAATAAAACTATGAAGCTCAATTATTAATAACCCAATATTGAAAGGCCGAACCGAAAAAAATTAATTAAAAAAGCAATGAAAAAAAACCGAGTCAACCCAGGTTAACCTATTAACCTCACGACCATGGACATAAGATTGAGACACCCTATAAAAAGGATATTGAAAAAAAAGCATGAAGATCAATTCCAAATAAATCAAATGTTGAAGGATGACATTGAAATAATAATAATTAGATAGACACCTAAAAAAAAACATCAAAGTCAATTCGTGTTAATTTTCAAAACATGTGACCCTAGTCATAAGCAAGGTACTAACCACATACAAAGTAAACCCTAAACAATAGTGAAGAAAAATTCCAAATCATCAAAATGCTAAAGGATAAAATTAAAAAAAATACAATAAAAAGGATCCAAAATAATAAAAAATAACAATTAAAAGAATAAAGACTAGACTCGATATAAAAATAATTTAAAATCAAATGTTAAGAGATGAAATTGAAGATGAAATTGAAAATGAAATTCAATTAGAAAAATGCTTAAAAATAAAAAAAACAACAATCAAAAGAATGAGCACCAAATTTAATTTAAAAATTAAATGAAACTAAATGATAAGGGGCAAAATTAAAGAAAAAATTAATAAAATGGTAAAAAAACAAAACAAATAGCAATTAAAAGAATGATGATCAAATTAGAAATAAAAAATAAATTAAATGACACATTTATATTTTGGTAAGAGAAAGAAAGAGAAAAGAGGAAGGAAGAGAAAAGAAAAGTCTATCAGAGCTCATGCACCACGCCGTCATCGACACGTGCGACACTAATAAAAAGAGAATGGTGAGACGCTTTCAACGTTGCCTTGGAAGGTGATTTTTGGGAGTGGGGAGATGCTGCACACGGTGTCCACTCCTGTATATGTTAACAATTTTTTTTAATAATATTTATTTTATTCAAAAAATCAAATCACCTGTGTCAACTTATTAATTACAAAAAAATCAATATGAAAAGACAAAAAAACCCATTTACATAATTTTAACAATTCTTGCATGTAAGGGTAATATAATATTTATATTGCATCTTTAAAACATAAAAAAGATGGAATTGCTTTCATGTAATCTTTCAAAATATTTTAGTTGTGAGGGCAATATAATCATTATAATGTGTATTTTAAAAGTAAGAAGACCAAATCGTCTCCGATTAATTTTATAATATCTAATGGACTATTTGGAAAAGACCATTTAATACCAATGCCAATGGTTTTTTTTTAAAGGGTAAAACAGTAATTATATTGCTGCGGTGAATAGTGAATTATCTATAGATGCATCATGAATTTTCTATGGGTTTTTTTTTTAATTGTAATTGTAATGTAATAGCAACCCTGGCAGCCATATCCCAACTTCGCCTAATTAAAAAAAAAAGAAGAAAAGAATCAGATAAGATAAAAGAAAAAGAATTTAACCAAAAAGAAGAAGTAGAAGAAGAAGAAAAAGACTGTCCTGTTCGCTCTCACCTGAAAGCGCACCGTTTTTCCTTTCAGCACTAAACCTCCCTTATCCCCTTCCACTATCATTTTATCTCTCATCATATCAATGGCCTTCACATTCACTCTCCAATCGCACACATTTCTCTCTCAAAACCCAAACTTGCTCTCTCCAAAACCAACCTTCTTCAAACCCCGCAATTTATTTCCTTCTCTCCCTAAAACCCCTTCATTTCTTTCTCTCCACGGCACAAAACACTCGCTATTTGCTATTGGCCCAGATGGAAAATTCTACCCAAACACAGCAGATAATGACCCACCTGAAGCACCAGAAGATACAGCACATGGAGTATCAAAATGGGAACAAGTTCATATCCAAGCTTCAAGAGCAAGAAAAGCTCAAGAAGAAGACTTCAAAAAGAACCAATCAACGTTTCTCAAAGCCATTGCAGATACCGAGGTAAATCCCAATTCCTTAAATAGTGACGGTGATGATTTGTTTGGTGAGATTGATAAGGCTATCGTTATGGAAAGACAAGAACTTGTTAAACAAGGACTGTTAAAACCAAAAGACATTAAAGGAAGTAGTGATGTTATGGAAGGTGTTGAAGAGTTAGAGCCTGAAGAGGTGGTGGACTTGGAGGAGATTGATGAACTAACAGGGTTGACTGTGATTGATACTGACAGTGATGAAGATGGTTCAAGTGGGTTTGATGTGGGTGTGGGTGAAAAGAGTGGAAAAAGCAATGCTGGGGCGTCTTTGGATGAAAAGAGTTTTGATTTGGATTTTGATAGTATCGGGAAATTGAAGGTGAATATTGTGGAACCAAAGTTTAGGATGAGTTTAGCTGAGCTTTTGGATGAAAGCAAAGTGGTGCCGGTTTCGGTTTTGGGGGATTTGGAGGTGGAGATTACTGGTATACAGGATGATTCGAGAGTGGTGAGTGCTGGTGATTTGTTTGTTTGTCGTGTGGGGATGAAGACGGATGGACATTTGTATTTGAGCGAGGCTGATAAGAGAGGTGCTGTTGCGGTTGTGGCTAGCAAGGAGGTTGATATTGAAGAGACTTTGGGGTGTAAGGCTTTGGTGATTGTGGAGGATACTAATGCAGTTTTGCCTGCATTGGCTGCAGCATTTTATAAGTTCCCTTCAAAGAATATGGCTGTGATTGGGATAACTGGGACGAATGGGAAAACTACGACAGCGAATTTGGTTAAAGGGATGTATGAAGCAATGGGGTTGAGGACTGGAATGTTGAGTACGGTGGCATATTATATACACGGGGATAATAAACTGGAGGCACCTAACACAATCCCAGGTGCCATTTTGGTTCAGAATTTGATGGCTAAGATGCTGCATAATGGAACTGAAGCTGTTGTGATGGAGGCTACTTCCCAGGGACTGGCTCTAGGGAGGTGTGATGAGGTTGATTTTGATATTGCTGTTTTTACCAATTTGACGAGGGATCATTTAGATTTTCATGGGACAGAAGAGGAGTATAAGAATGCAAAGGCTAAGTTGTTTGCTCGGATGGTGGATCCAGAAAGGCATAGGAAAGTAGTTAACGTTGATGACCCAAATGCACCTTTCTTTATTGCTCAAGGAAACCAAGAGGTGCCAGTTGTGACCTTTGCTATGGAAAATAAAAATGCAGATGTCCATCCCTTGAAGTATGAGCTCTCCCTCTTTGAGACACAAGTTTTGGTTAATACACCCCATGGTATTTTAGAGATTTCATCAGGATTGCTTGGGAAGCACAATATCTACAATATTCTTGCGGCTGTGGCAGTTGGGATTGCAGTTGGTGCACCATTGGAAGACATTGTTAGAGGGATTGAAGAGATAGATGCGGTACCTGGTAGGTGTGAGTTAATTGACGAGGAGCAGGCATTTGGGGTGATTGTGGACTATGCTCATACACCTGATGCCCTATCTAGACTACTTGATTCCGTAAGGGAGCTTAGGCCTAAAAGAATTATCACGGGTGCGTTTCTATTGCTTTCTCCTAACCTTCATCATGCATTCAGTGCTACTTCTCTAAGTTTGTGATAATTCTAGCTTTATGCTTGGATAAGGCGTTTTAAAGTCTTTTTCCTTGTACAAAGTCTTGGACCATTTGCTATAAGGAAGTGATAAAAGCTAGGCTGAGTATTATATGCACAGGAAATTCTCAAGCTAGAAATATGCTTGTCGTTTTGATTCTCTTAATTCTTTAATGATGATATATTGATTTAAGTTTATGTCAACCATCTATCTTGCCATAGCTAAATGTTCTTTTCCATTCGTGGATAATTCTCCCAAGTCTGGCAGTGCAAATACAGTGATTTAGTAGTTATCCTTTGTTTAGGTCCAAAACTGCTGAAGATAATCATAATCCTGAGAATTCAAGATGTAATTGGGATTTGGAAGCTCCAGTTTATTGACATTAGTCCTGATCTGTTCATGGTATCTTATTATTTTCTCCAACATTCGACAAGTTAGAATTAGGTTCTGATTGTTGTTGGAAGAGAAAATTGCCAATTCACTTCAATAAAGTTGCCATGTCAGTTGGGATAGCTGGGAAGTGATGAGTTTCATGAAGAAATGTAAGTATTGTTAACCTGACCAACTTCTTGCTTTTTGTGAAGTTATTGGTTGTGGCGGAGAGAGAGACAGAGGCAAGAGACCAATAATGACAAAAATTGCAACAGATAAAAGTGACATGACAATTCTGACATCTGACAATCCAAGGGGTGAAGATCCATGTATGCATGTTGAACTCTACTGCGTAACTAAAATGCCATCTTTGCAAAAGTTATTACTAACTCGTTTCATCTTCATCAGTGGACATATTGGATGACATGTTGGCTGGCGTAGGATGGTCAATGCAGGAATATTTGAAACATGGGGAAAATGATTACTACCCTCCTCTTCCAAATGGCCATCGTCTGTTTTTGCATGACATTAGACGAGTAGCTGTCCGTTGTGCTGTTGCCATGGGTGAAGAAGGCGATATGGTTGTAAGTGTTTATGCCCATTTCACTACTCTTTTTGAAGATTTATGGACAGATGGTTCAGTATTTTTCAATGAAAAACTGAATTGTCTCCTTGAAATTATTCTCACCGTAATTTTATTTGTATTTTGTCTCTTGAATATTCTCTAAACTGCAGGTTGTTGCTGGTAAAGGCCATGAAACATATCAGATTGAAGGTGACAAAAAAGAATTCTTTGATGACCGGGAAGAGTGCAGGGAAGCATTGCAGTATGTTGACGAGCTTCACCAAGCTGGGATAGACACAAGTGAATTCCCATGGCGGTAAGTTAATTCCCTGTTATTTTGACATACTAATAAGAATGCAGCTTGGTCTTGATTGTTCTCGTATTGTCAAGGACCAATTGTGAAATTTGTCTAACCTGTTTATAACAAGCTGCTGATACTGTGTGGATTACTGGGACATGGAAGTACCATTCTATTGTGTAAAGAAATGTAGATTCATGGTTCAACATTTCTTCTTCCTTTCATGCATATGTGGAAGCGTTCATTTGGGAGTCTCATTCCAACTTGCATCTCTTAAAAATCTTTTCTGATTTCAATGCTTGTAATCAGACGGATTATTCAAACAATTAGGATCTCAAACACTCAATGTGATTGTGCGACATGTGCAGAGTAACAACCAAAACAGAAGAAATTTTTTTTTCTTGGTCTCTTGTTTATTGATTGTCACATGTGATTGTTCAGAACTCGAAGTATATGAAAAAGAAAATAACATTTTTATATATCTCATGCGTTTTTTTTTAAACTTGCCTCTGCTGCCACAGGTTACCAGAAAGCCATTGATTTTAGTTTCAGAGAGGAGAATTGGTATTGTCGAGCCCATCCAAAGCGACGAAGGGAACAGTAGTTTTGGTTTTGTTTGTTTTTTTTTTTCCCTCTTGTATAAGAGCATATCTCTTCAATTCCTAACGATAATTGTCCAAAGGAAGAGAGTGCTTTGTGGCTGGTAAGATCTCCACGGTGCAATTCTTCATGAAACCTTCAGAGAGGGTTAGGTAACTGGTAAGATCTTCACTGTGCAATCCCTTAAATGAGTTTGTAAAAGCTATAATTTTTTTGTCCTGCCGGTTTTTCGGATCTTTTGTGCAATCTAAAATCTGCGGTGTAAACATGTTGGATAGGAATCTGAAGTGTCAGCACAATTTTGTAAGCATGTTGCAGGACTTCGTGGACATAGAGCACTGATTACATGCCATCCGCGAGGAATTCTTCGATGTTCCTTTTAGTATTACCAAATTGATTTTGTCTACGTTTCGAATCCTATATGATGATATTGTGGTGCATTTCAATGGCCCGTTTCCTCTTCTTGTTGAGCCAGTGTGGGAAGGTGAGAAGCTACTAGATTTAATGGTAGAACCGTAGCGAGTCATAGTGTTTGCTGAAAAAAAAAACGATAAGGTCCTTGTCTCTCCCAAGCAATTTCACTTCACTTCATGCCACGACTCCTTAATCCCGATAATAAACTTTTTTCTCATCAATCATACAGTGACTGTCAGAAAATTAACAAATGCTCAAGTTATATTCATGATTAATTATCAGAATATATGCCCGAAGGTTGATAGAGGTAGAGTGCATGCGATCTGCCTTCCCACCATGATGATCCTGACAGAACAAGGCCTTGCACTTTTTAAGTGTCCTTAATGATTTGATTGTTGTTAATTTTAGACGTCTCTTTTATATTGGACTATTTGCTGAAGTAGTATCAAGAAATGTATTTAGTACTCATCAATCGTCGTTGTCTCCATGGAAATTCAAATTATTTCATTTTGCTAATAGGATTCGATAACCTGTTATTCAAGCAAGGCTAAGTCAAGAAGAATAGAAGGGAAAAGGAAAGGGGTTATGAGAATTACCCTCTAATTCCTCAACTGATAATCGCCCTCGGAGGTTTTGAGATTCCAAGTTTAATCGGCTGAATTATCCCTGTGGACAAAAATATATATTTGTTTTTCATCTTCAACTTGGCTCCGAATGATAATTTCTAGCTCGACACATCTTCATCACAAGAAATTTTATGATATTTAAGAACTAATTAATGATATTTTACTAGTTATTTTTTGGAATTTACTTGAATAAAAAAAGACAGACGCAAGAAATAAAGAAAATCAAATCCATGATCTATAAAAATTAATAAAAATATCCCTATACAGAAATATATTGGTAAATTTCAGTTTTCTTTCTTCGATATTTCTCACAGCTTCTAATAATATTAATGTAAAGTTAATGCCTTGGTGCAAATGCGTTTGGTGATTCTCTATTTACGCCATGTTATTCTATTTATATATACTGAAACTGTAAGTATTTGCAAATTACAGCTCTTGTAAGTTCCAGATTGAAGAAAAGTAAGAGGAGAAACAACATTCCATAGCCATATTTGATTCAACATGCTATCCGTTTCTAAATTTGTCCACAGAAACCATTTATAACATGATCGCACCATATAGTGAAAACATTAAATGGGTTTCTCTATAATTGCCAAATTATTTAAATAATCAATAAATACATAAATCCCATCAATCTTTACAGCTGTAGCTTGAACATAAGATGGAAGTAAGTCCTATGGCATGGAAGTTACAAGGCTTGGAGATACGAAGCCAGTTTACATGGAAAGACAAATTTATCTCTTTCTCAACAAGACAGTTTACAATGGCCAGCCACAAGTAACAAAAGGGGTTAAAATGCCACCCATAACTCTCTCTGCTACTTACCACCCAACTCACTGACTCACTTCCATAAACAGCAAAACACACTCACACTGCACAGATGGAAACACTACACAGACAGACAAAAACATATCTTTTCTTGCCTTTTAAAGAGAGAGAGAGTGGAGATATAAATGCCACAGTGAAAACAGCTCTACTGAAAGAAATGGGACTTAGAGGTTGATGTTTGACAGAGAGAGAGAGGGAGAGAGAAGCATCTTCTTGGCTTGTTACTTGGTGAGTTTATGTCCATCTATGAAAAACTCTTTACTTTGTGCTCTGATGATTTTATTCCGAATCTTTTTATTTGTTAATGCTCTTTTTTGCTTTCTGTTCTTTTCTTTCTGTATGCAATATCATGAAAAAGAGAATGACTTTGAATCCAGTTTTCTTTTTTGTGGATTTTATGTACATTATATTTGTATTTTGGAATTGTTTGAAGCTCTTTTCTGCATTGTTCTGGTTTTTTGGGTTTATGAGACGAACATACAAGATAGTAGATATATCCTATAAGTTGATTAGTATCTGTTCATTAGTTTTCTTATGCTATGTTATTCTCTCTTTTGAAACTCTGAAGGAAGCATTATTCTGCATTTTTTTTTTCTGATTATGGATTTTATAAAATAGCAGTTTGCTATGCAAGTTTGTGCCTTTATTTGAACTATATTGCCTCATTGAAAGGTATTTGAGGTTCAGGAATTGGATTTCTTTTCTGCTGGTTTTCATCTCAGGCCTTAGTGAGGTGGGGATTTTGAAACTATGTACTCCTTTAAAGATCAAGATTGTGCTCTTTCTTTTACACATGGGTTTGTGTTTCTGTAGATAATGAGCCTGTAGGTAGTGTCTAGAGGTCTTCATCACATCACTCGTTACAGAATCTCGAAAGTACAGAGAATCCATGAAGTCATTGAATTCATTAATCTTTGATTATTGGTTGCTCTTTGTTTGATAAACTTGTTTTCACTTTGGAGTAGTTTCAATGTAGTCAGGTTCCTGCTTAATGAGTTGAAGTCGAAGTTTGGTGGGCTGTTTGATTGTCTAGCAGCTTTTGCAGAAAATCATGGAGTCTTGATGCTACGTGGGCAGGAATTGGTGCTGTGATCCTCCAGGGATGAAAAAATAACATTGATAATTCAACATCTTCCAAGTTATTTGATGGTACAGAGTTAGTGAAATTCTGGTTTTTCATGATGTCCCCCATTTCTAAAATGGCAGAGCAACTGAAACTGCAGCAATGCTGGGAGTTTAGGAGGAAAGACGATGACTCTGATTCTTCAAGCAATGATTCAAAACCAAGTGGCGAACCAGCTCTAAAAAAACACAAACTGATCTCGAGCTTCATTTCAGTTGATAATGATGAAACTAGTGATGCTAGTAAATTGCACCAGATTGGCAACTGTGATCCTGGTATTTCAGACCAAATGAAATCTGGGAAAGCTGAAAATGGCCGAAGAAGGAGGAGTAAAAAGAATGATTCAACTCCTAATGAAAAGAAGAAGGGCCCTCACAGAGAAGTCCGCCGTAAGAAGAGTAAACCTAGTACTGATGAACAAGCTGTATTTGATGATCTTAAGAAGTACATGAACTTTTTATTACAGGATCTTAAAGTTTCAAGAGAGAATTTATTGAAGTGGATGAGGGAAGAAATGCAGAAATTGGTGGAAGAGGAGACTGTTTCTGAGCTGGAAACAAGAGAAGGCAGCTTTAGAGGAGAGAAAGTTCAATTGCAGCTTCAAACCAGCTTTGAGGAGAATGCACAAGTTCAGCACCAAAACACTTTCGGGAACATGCCAGCCCAGCATCAAAACAACATTCAGGGCTATGGCCAAGCGCAGCCCCATAATAAGTTTGCGGAGAATGTCCACAGGCAGAACCTTATCAACTTTCAGGAGAACAGTACCGAAGTGCATCATCAGAAGAATTTTCAGGAGAACATTTTCCTGCAACATCGAAATGCCTTCAGTTTGTGCAAAGGATCTCAAGATTGCAATGGTGGGTCTACAGAAGGGTTTGGCAAAGCCAATAAATCAACTGACTCTAGTAATTGCAGTCTAACATTGGATAGTCATATTAGCCGAGCAATTGTACCCATGACAACAACTGAGAAGGAAAGAGAAGAAAGAATGGCATTATCTGCCAAGATGAATTCTAAACCTAGTCCTTCAGATAAGAATGTGCAAGTGCAGAAGCCAAAGAGTATTGTGTTGGGCATAAGAGCTCAATGCAATGGTGGATCTTTAGAGAGGTCTGCAAAAGGCAGAAAAATTACTGATTCTAATAATCACCATCAAGCACCTGAACATCAATCTGATTATGCCCAAGCGATTGGATCCATGACATCAGGCAAGAAGAACAAAGGAGAAAGGCTGGCATTAACTGTCGAGCCAATGTTTCCAACTGGCTCCTCCAATCAGGTAGCTTCTTCAATGTACTTAACACTGCCTACTGTGTTAACAAAGCCTCTTGAAGCAAACCATAGGTTTGATACATCTTCATTGAACTCTATTCAACCAAGATTTGCTGGGAATCAAATAGGCATGAGTTCAGAAAGATCGAATCTGATACTAGGTTCAAGCAGTCATCATGGATACTTTCAGGGCATGCAGCCAGACGAAAGAAGTAGAAGCTTTGCTCAAATGAGTTCCAGAGACGTCAGTTACTTCAACCAAAACAGCACCATGTCATCAATTGTTGGAAATGGACTCCCAGTTCCATTTCTTCAGGCTGCAAATAGTAGTTTTAACATCCCAACCCAAGTCAGCTTGGAAAATCTAGCTCGTGAAAGCAGCACCCCAGGTCTGAACATGAATGGAGGAGCCGTCAGGCTTCCAGGGGGAAGCTACTCTTTCTCAGAACAGTTGATAGCCAACAACTTCCTCTTCCTCGACCATTCTAGTTACAAAGCTGATGGTAGACTAACGTCATACCAAGATGGTTATCAATTCCCAAAATAGTTTTCATTCGAGGTGAATAATGAGCCGGAAACAAAATTGCACTCAACTATGGATCACAAGATTCCAAACATCTCTATATTGTTTTTGCCTGGTTTCAATCCTTACCAGATGTAAGAGAGAACTATTTTGACATTTTCAAAGATCCTAGTTTCGATACTTGATTTATATTGTTTTCAACATGGGCACAAGTGAGATGAGGGATGCTCTTTCAATTTACTTTGTATCTGTGTTTCCCATGATGGGGGGTATCTGAAGTTTCAATGCATCAAGTACACTCACTAGGCAAGAAAACGGAATATTTGAAATTGATTTCTTCTTTAATGCCATCCTCTCAAAAACAGGCTGCATGGATGCTGCAACTATGTATAGTCGGTCAATAGGAATATTTTATCTCGTTTTCATTTGGATTTGATCAATTAGTGCCAGCTTTATTCAGCAAAATACTACAACTTTCTCTAGCCTGTTGAAGGTGAAGGGAATAACCAGGGAGGTGTCCTGTTTCTTTCGAAGCTTGAAAAACCTGCAAATTCTTTATTCTCCTCCGCCAAGCAAAACCTTGAGTTATGTGACAAGATGGATCAAATCTGCCTTCACTTAGGCCCGAAAAGTAAAAGGTTTAACATCAATATTGATAATCACGTCAAGTCACCAAGTGATTGGGCACAATTCAAGACTAGCCAGGCCATTTCTGCTTCTTCCTTTTTCATAATAGAATATTAGAGTAACAGTACATTGTTTTTTAAAATATTTTTATTTATAATATATTAAAATAATATTTTTTTATTTTTTAAAATTATTTTTTCACATTAATATATTAAAATAATCTAAAAATATAAAAAAATTTGAATTTTAACCCATTTTCATTTGAGCAACGGGCTTTCATACTATTTATTTACTTTATATTTTTTTAAGATTAACATGTAGAGAAGATAATAAGCAATGAATCATGTTTTGGAGCTATTTGTTAATGTAATGACTATTATTTTTTAAAATATTTTTTTTTAGATAAATAGAAATAATATTTTTTTTCTCTCACTTCATTTACGTTATTAAACTTAAAATTAATTATAATTTGAAATATGATAATAATATTTCTCTGAAAATTTTGAATCTTGTATTAATCAAATATGTATTGAAGTTTTAATATAATAATTAAATGTTTTTGCCCCGGCTGGATATTATTAATATATTAATGAAATCTTCTTCTTTTTATTTTTCAAAAAATTTAAAACCGAAGTGGAAAATAAAAAAAGGGAAAATTAGGCTTACTACTTAGCAAAAAATACCAAGGTGGCTGTATATGAAACGCATTTCGTATTATGATTACTAATTGTATAAAACAAATCAGAATAATATTATCTTTTTAATCATGATTGTTGAATATTAATTGTAGTTTTGATCTCTGTGATCTCACTTCTTTTTTCATTTTATTATTTACTATGAGTGTATTTCATGGTAAAAAAGTATTTTTGATTTTTTTGAGATTTTATTTTATTTTAAATTAATTATTTTTATATTTTTAGATTGTTTTTAATTATTAATATTAAAAATAAAATTTTAAAAATAAAAAATATTATTTTAGTATATTTTAAAAAATAATCACGGACGCAATTCCAAAAACACCACGTACCACGGCTACAGAACACAGAACAAAACTAGACAAGATTCTGTTTCTCTCTCTTGCTCAAAATTTTTATTTATGTAGTAGGGAAACAAGAGAACGCCAAGAAAGATAGCTTAAAATCAATCCATGGATTTTAAAAAACTGTGCTCTATAATCACTATAACAGGTGTGATTTTACTGGTGTGTCACCCATCTTCAGTTACAGCAGGAGATATAGTCCATGATGATAACTTAGCTCCCAAAAAGCCTGGCTGTGAAAATGACTTCGTTTTGGTAAATGGTAACATCTAAAATGCTGATTATTTATAACGACCCAGTTCTTGCTTTGATGGTTTCTCAACCGGGTTTTGATTCTTTTCTCTTTTCGTTGCTTGGATTTTGTGTATTTTGTTTGTATTTTTTATGGTTTAGTTGTAGCTTAAAATTGTATAAATTTTTAATTGGTTATTGTTAACTATATATATATATTTTTAACATGATTACATGTTTTTGATGTTTTTTGTTTTGTTTCTGTTTTACAATTTTGTGTGATCTGGAGCTAGTAATGTGATCCCTCAAAAGTTGGAGTTTGTAAATTTGTGATCTTGTTGAGGTTTTGGTTCTGTGTATTTGGATTTGGTGCCTGATTTGCCCTCTAGGGTTGAATTCGTTTTGCATGTTATAGGAAAGTTTAAAAGTAAAGTTTTGAAGATGGTTTCTTTCCTTTTTATGACCATAATTTAGTACTGGTCTTTTTCTCTCTTTTCGGCTCTCTTTTGGGTTTCTTAGGTTACATCAAATGTGCTTATATTATGAGCTATAATTGGGAAAAGCATTTAATGATGGAAATGTCAACCTTTCTTTTGATTTAGGTCATTCCATTGGAGCCAACCGATTGTTATCTGGTTTTGTCGGAAAGTTGCCTTCATAAGATTTTACGGGGTCTGCAATTGTACTTTAGTTAGCTCTAGACTCTGATTGAATTCATATTTTTTATCTGTTAACTTAGTGGCTGGTTTTGTTAGGTAAAAGTTCAAACTTGGGTCGGTGGAGAAGAGGATGCTGAATTTGTAGGCGTGGGTGCTAGATTTGGCACTACCATTGTGTCAAAAGAGAAAAATGCAAACCAAATTCGCCTTACACTTTCAGACCCTCGAGATTGTTGTAGTGCACCTAAGCACAAGGTTTATACTTAGGAATATTATATATGCTCAAGATATTTGAACATAGTTGTATAATTCATCGATGTGCTGTGGACATTTACTAAAGTCGATGTTTTTCAATTTGTTAGCTTGATAGAGATGTCATCATGGTTCACCGAGGTCACTGCAAGTTCACAACCAAAGCAAATAATGCTGAAGCTGCTGGTGCTTCAGCTGTGCTCATTATAAATAACCAAAAAGGTAATTGGTGTATTTGCTGCTATATTTGATGCATTTCTTATCGGTAGGGATCTTAATGGAAGCTCTCAGCAAACAATGATAATAGCCCTGATGTCCACTCAATCAAACACGCTAATTCTTAATGCTAAATATGGATCTTTTTCCACCATCCTGTCCAATCCCTTTTCAGTCTGAACTTTTTCATTTTAGCTACACTCATTTTATGGACGTTGTTTTGTTAATTCCCAAAGCCCAATAAATCTGCCATTTTTAACTTAATAGGTATGTTAGGATTGCATTTACAACTGCTTGAACTCCATCCACGAACTTGCCTGTGAAATTCTTCTTTGAACTCTTTTAAACACATCATCCTTTTAATCTTCATGGACATGGAAGAGGAACTTCTCTTGAATTTACCCACAATTTGCTTATACCAATGCTTGCTTGGTCATGACAACCAATATAAAGTCCTTTACTGTCAATTTCTTTCGCTATGGCTTATTTTGCAACTTATTGTTTGTTTCCCTTCTCTACAGAACTTTACAAGATGGTCTGTGAGCCAGATGAAACTGATCTAGATATACACATACCTGCTATTATACTCCCACAAGATGCCGGTGCAAGCTTGGAAAAAATGCTATTGACTAATACATCAGGTAAGTTCTCTTCCATAGTCCACATGGTTTCAGGGTAACATGCAAATTCATTTTTTAACTTGATCTTACCTGCTTTTGGATATTTCATTTTTCTGAAGATGTTTGTCCATTTGTTTAGGTGGTGACTACTTTTCTGCTTTGATGTGCTGCGTACATATATTGGCAGTTTCCTTCTTGTGGAAGACTTGTCTAAAAATAATTGCCTGTTTGCAGTGTCTGTGCAGCTTTACTCTCCAAAGCGACCATTAGTTGATGTCGCCGAAGTCTTTTTGTGGTTAATGGCTGTTGGTACCATCTTGTGCGCGTCTTATTGGTCCGCGTGGACTGCCAGAGAAGCAGCTGCCGAACAGGACAAGCTATTGAAGGTGATTTTTTGGACAATATTTGCAAAATAGCATCATCTTAGCACTTTCTTCTTGAAGTGTTATTTTTTTCTTTACAACTTCTACTTTCTTACTGATTTATGATTCTGTCTTCTTCATGTAGGATGCTGTGGATGAAGTTCCAAATGACAAAGCTGTGGGTGTTAGTAGTGTTCTGGACATCAATACAGCATCAGCTGTCCTGTTTGTTGTCATTGCTTCATGCTTCCTGGTCATACTTTACGAACTCATGTCATATTGGTTCATTGAGCTTTTGGTGGTCCTGTTCTGCATAGGTGGTGTGGAGGTATGACTTTTCCCTTTTGACACTGAAATCATGATATGAATGTGGTGCCAGGAGCAAATACTTAACCATCTTGCATTATTACCATGCTTAGAAGTGGTAATCGTTATGCAAACTGTGATCAAACTTTTTGACATCTGAACAGCCTAATGTTACAGGTTTGTTCATGTTTTCCTTTTTTTTCCCTTTTCTTTTGCTGGAATCAATTTTAAGCATGTAGTTTCATGCATCTGCAGGGCTTGCAAACTTGCCTGGTTGCTTTATTGTCAAGGTATATAATCAGTCTCTTATTTATAAATGACTTACTGTGTTACTGAAATTTTTTCACTTTTAAAACTCCTTGCTAGCCACGTTCCATATTTCAGTTGCTCATAACTATTCTTTAATCTTTGATTTGGGGAACTTGGTTAAAAGTTCCTATTTGTTGGTAGGTTTCCAGAAAAGTAGTGTAACAGTGAAAATTGCACACCCCCTCCTAAGGAAGTTTCGTTTGCTCATTTTTTTATTACAATCCAGTGCTATAAATGTTATTGTATAAAATGCAGCTGTTAAGGGAGGGATTATATGAAAAGTTATTAAGTATTTGAAGTTACTGGCTGGGAGTTTTTATAGAGCTGGTTATCCATGGATGCTTGCTGTCAGATTACCTAAGTATTTTCTACCAGTTCAGTGGTCGGGAGCTAAAGTTACAATAATTGTGCAGGTGGTTCAAGCATGCTGGAGAATCATACATAAAAGTACCATTCTTTGGAGCTCTCTCGTACCTAACGTTAGCTGTTTCTCCATTCTGCATAGCATTTGCAGCTGGTTGGGCTATGCATCGCAATCTCTCCTTTGCCTGGATAGGTCAAGATACACTTGTAAGGACACCTTCTTTCCAAATCGGTTAATGCTTCCTGCAATTTTTAAGTTTCCAATTATCAAGATTATAAAGAATTCTCTCTCTGGTTGCTGCTTTAGTACTGCCACCTACTGTACTTTCCATTCCAATCCCACTAATAATTAATGACTCCAAAATGAAATGGATAATAAGTGGCATACATTATGGCCTTTTGCAATCTATCTCGTATATCTCATTTTGGGTGAAGTTGTCAAGTGGAGCAATTCAGCTAATAATCCTTTGTCCTTTATTTGTTTGTAAACCAGGGAATTGCACTGATAATCACTGTTCTGCAAATTGTCCATGTACCTAATCTCAAGGTAATGTTCTTAAAAAATCTAGTAAGCTAATGAATACAAGTTATTGCAATAGTTTTGCCCCCACCAAGGCAGGGTGTGAGGAAGAATCGTTCCTTGTGGTTGTGAGTTTAAAACTTTTTCCATTGCACCAAGTAATGGGCCTGCATAGGCTGCCCCTTAGATTTTTTATTTCCCATCATTTTTATCCTTTCTTAATTGCTTTTTTTTTTAACCTAGTATGTGTGCAGTGGATTACCTTTCTAAATAGGCAATCTTTGTTAAGTCAAATAGCTCCAGCAATTACCCCTTTTGTTTTAGTGTTGCTCTGCACATGCTCACACGATTACTTCCTTCAAGTTGGATATTTTGGTTGCCGTTGTGATAGTATCGTTCAAATCTCCTTTAATTCCATATAAAGATGCAATCCTTTTATTCTTTCAACTGTACTCGTTCTAGTTTTACCAGGTTTAGTATCACTTAGCGTCAATTTAGATAGAGCAAATTTTTAGGACAGATACTATTTCTGGTGACTCAGTGGTTCTTCTGAAATGAGTGAAAATGTTTGTAAATCAGGTGGGTACTGTTCTGCTCAGTTGTGCGTTCTTGTATGACATCTTTTGGGTGTTTGTTTCCAAGAAGTTGTTCCATGAAAGCGTCATGATTGTGGTAAGTAATCCTCTGGTAATTTTACTATCTATCACATGCATCTTTTGGTTGACTTTCAATAATCAATGTGTTCACTTGCTGAAGTATAAAGATTGGTCACATCTTTTTTCTTAGGTGGCTCGTGGTGATAGAAGTGGAGAGGATGGTATCCCAATGCTGTTAAAGATTCCACGCTTGTTTGATCCTTGGGGTGGTTACAGCATCATAGGGTTTGGCGACATCCTTTTACCTGGGTTGCTGATAGCATTTTCCCTCAGGTTTACACTCCACTCCATGATTCTCTGGCATGTCTTTGCAAGAAGTATACCCTTGGCTTATTTGTATACTTGTAAACTCGATATTTGCTAGCATTCTTTGGTGTTTATTCCTCATATTTCCCTCCAGGTTAAGATAATTTTTTTATATTTCTGTGATCAACGAATTCTTTTGTGCAAACTGTTCTTTTCTAAAATAAAAAATAGATAAAAAGGCAGGGAAAAATGCAGTTACAGCAATTCAGATCACGGAATTGGGGCTTTCACCTTCTTGCAATATCTTTTCTTCTTCCGTTCTATTTCAAACCTCTGATGCTTACTTTAGCTGCTAGCTTTCTAAGTTGTTATAAGAATATTTGCAACAGTAGTTCTAGCTCTCCAAGTTATAAGAATCCAAATCTGCCAAGTCTTTTTTCTCCAAATAAACAAAATATCACCGTGAGACCCTAAGAGAAGTAATTGCTGAATAAAAATGATCATATTATTTAACACATTGAATGGGATTTATATAGATCATAAACATCCCAAACGGTTTACAAAGAATATCCCACAAAATATGGTCAAGCTAGTTACAATCAAAACAAATATTTGAATACAGTTTGTTACAACAGAAAGATAACAGCAGCTAAAGAATAGCTCTCCTTTGATTGAGCTTCAATAAGCACTCTTGGCATTTTTAAAGTAGAAAAACGATGAGGCATGCTGCTCCACCTTTGGTCTTGGGCTTCTTTCAGCTTGCAAGTTCTTAATTTCATCAAGATTTTCTATGCTAAAAAAAAATCAATTGTTCTTGCAGGTATGATTGGTCAGCAAATAAGAGCCTTTGTGCTGGGTACTTCCCATGGGCAATGCTTGCTTACGGATTAGGTATGGAATTATCAAACCAGTCTCCTTTCTCTATTGGAACCACTAAATTGCATTTGAAAATGAAAGGATAAAGAGAACTGTTGTGCTGTTCACATGCTTTTGAAATTTTGAAATAGCACTTATCTCTTACAAGTTCCCTTTTTAATCATGAAACGCGGCAGGTCTTCTCGTTACTTATGTGGCACTGAACTTGATGGATGGCCATGGGCAGCCAGCACTGCTATATATCGTCCCATTCACCCTTGGTAAATTCTTTTTCACAGAAAGAGTGGAAAACAATCTTAAAAAGCAAAATGGTTTAGTGTTTACTTGACCCTATAAATAAAACTCATGCGTTGATGCAGGAACTTTTCTTACGTTAGGGAAGAAAAGAGGGGATCTCAGAGTCTTATGGACACAAGGAGAACCAAAAAGACCATGCCCCCATGTCCTTCTCCAACGTAGTCAAGAAATGGACTAGGAAAAATAAGATTTCCTGTGTAATTATGTTTGTAGTATTTAGTAGTTTATTGCCCATCCACTTGGAAGCTGGTGAGAAAGCAGCCGGTCAAGCTTAACATGGAAATACTGTATCAAGACTGCAGGCCCTTCAGATTAACCTAGAGCTTATTATCAGTTAACAAGAGTGAAGAGTGTGCATTATTTTTCCAGGAAATATCCTGTCAAGTACCGGGGAGATATTAGGGCTTGCACCTGCATTCCTTCTTGACAAAGAGAGGAGAGGTTTGTACAAAGACAATTGAGATCCTATAATGATCTTGTCTCTCCATCCTGGTAAGACCAGGACGGATAAAATCGTTCCACGTGCATGGCAGCTATCCAAATCATTTCTCTAGTTTTGAATACCTCATTTACAATGTTGTTCACGTAAAATGTGTTGTTTCAAATTTGGGCCAGTGACTACGGTTGTTTTTGTGGGAGAAATTGTATTTTATTAATTTTTTTTAATGTTTTTGTATTGTTTTGATAAACAAAACATACTGTTTTGATACATTAATATTAAAAATAATAGCAATTACAATGTCAAATAGTATCTATAATTATTTATTTTATATTACATGTACTTTTATGAAACAAGGTAAAAAACCATATCTTGTAAAAGGATTTAAAACAAAACTTCTTATGCATTCTAAACATAAAATTAAATATTTAAAATTACAGACCTTAGCATGCATATTATCATATATAATGATAATTATCATAATTAAACTAAAAATAATGATACGTAAGCTACTTATTTGTTGAGGAATTTAGAACCAGATTCAGTTAAAAAAAATTGTTATTAAAGATTAATTTTTTATTTTTAAAGTTTTATTATTTATGTAAACAAAATATATGAAATTAACTTCCTACCACCCTAACAATATCATTTTATTTAATTACTTTTTTAAATAAGGACTATAACCTCAAGGAAATAGCAGTCAAATCTCTCTCTATAATAACATAACCTAGACTATAATGTAGAAGGAAAAAAGAAGGAAACAAGCTTAAAACTATTGAAGGTAAGCTAAAAATTAAGGTAAAGAAATTTCGAAAATCTATGTAAAACATTTTATGTCTTTTTTTTATAATGAATTTTGAAACCAAAACTGATTTAGAATTTTTGTCATTTATCACCTTTAATTACTTGTCAAAATATAAAATTAGTTTGCTAGTTTTTGCCTTTAAAATCTGACTTCTTTCATCAAATAAAAAATTGTTTAGATTAAAAAAGAAGATTATTTAGGCTATTTATTCATGAGCAAGAAAAACTAATGAGTTGGTAAAAAATAATTCTTTTATAGGCCAAATAATTATTTTATAACAAAATTCAAGTTCAAAATAGGTGAGCAAAATTGTAAAATAATAAAAAAAAATATCAAATATAAAAAGAAATCTAAAAAAATCTAGTTTTCTAAATAAAGTTGAAATTTACAATTGTGCCACCGCTGTAGTAACACTACTTGCTAGTTGCTATAGTATTCAAAATAGCCAAAATCCCAAACATAATTACAGAATCATCATTTTTACAGTGAAATAGTTCTATGCAATAAATAACATATCTAAAGAAAGATATTTTTTTTTTTTGGTTAGAAAACACATTAATAAAAAAATAATTTATACTAACAATTACATTTTTTCTAGGAAATTTAAATTATTGCATTTATGATTAAAATCTATTTTTATTGACATAGAAAAAAAATTGAAGGCACCCGGTGTCACAAGATCAAATCTCTATATGTGCATATATTTTTTAGCTTCATACTTGAATTTCAGATAGTCTTAACCATAGTTTTAAAACCCGACCCGGTCATTGACCCGGTCAACCCTCCGGGTCACGGGTCAGATGGGTTGACCCGGGTTAACCCGGGTCAACCCAAAAAAACCTATAAAAAACAATATGGGGTAACTCTGTCATGTTTTAACTATTATGTGCTTTATGAGATGAATTGCAAGGCTAGTGCTCCTAAATTGATGTAGTACAACACATGAGAGAATAGTAGATTATATAAGGGATATATATTGTTGGAATGCGATGCAAATACTGCTATTTTTCTCCTTTTCCTTATTCTCAACTGAGTACTGGAAGATAGGGAGCCTCTTCATGAATTCATTTTGTGATTTATCAAAAACAACCTAATCATTGTGACAAAAGTTGATTGTTGTCACTTCTTTCAAGATTTAATCAAACTCTGTCCAAAAGCAGTACCATTTCATAGTAGGCAAAGCTGGGGAAGAAAAAGGGAAAATGAAAATCTGTTCAACCAATTAATTCGAGTCAAGTTTTATTTGAAAATGAAAGAACAATAAGTTTATAATTTGAAGAAGAAAACGGAAAGGCAACTAAAAACATCTTACTTTTATGCACATCTGCAATATTACTCGATATACCTTAAAAACTACAAATCACTTGGGTTGTATTTGTGCAAAGAATCTTGTCTAAGCTATGTCAAGTCCAACTGAGTGATGTCAAACTTCTGTGGTTGATATCCCTGAGTGGAAGGTATATGAGCTACGTTGTAAATACATAGATGCCAGTTTGAGGTTGTCATATTTGTGTGACTGGTGGTGACTTAAATTGATATCATCGTGTGCTGGGGTGCTAGTTAGCTGGGCTTTCAGGGACACTACGGGCAGATTTATTTGGTGAATAGTCAATATAGTTCTCTATCTGTTGAATTTTTCCTGCATATAAAGCTGAACATTGAGGCATCAAAATCTTCTATTTTTGTAGGAGCTTTTAGCGAAGGAACTACCAGATTTTTCCTAAATTTTTCTTGCATATAAAGCTGAACATTGAGGCATCAAAAAAACCCAAAAAAAATTAACCCGGGTCTCAACCGGGTCTGGCCGGGCCGGGCGGGTCCCGGGTCGACCCTCCGGGTCGACCGGGTCTGGCCGGGCCAATTCCCAGCCTGTTCAGCTTATAGCTGAACACTGGTCTTAACTCTTCTTAATATGTATTGTTTTATACAATATTTATTTAATTTTATTAAATACACTATCAATTTTCCAATTCTCAATCGAAAGTTTTCATCATGCAAGAAAAAGCTTTCATTGTAGCCCGCTAGCCGCTAGCGTGTGTAGTGGTAAGAAAAGGAAGCTTTTTCAAAAAGTTTTTTAAAAAAGAACAGATGTATAAGATATGTACAAAACCGAAGAGCTCTACATGAATTCATCGTTTCCTTTTTCTTCCTTTTCTTTTTATTTTTTTAAATTGAGGGATGCAAGTGATTGGAATTCAAAGGCTTTGCTAAGCTGGAGTTATGAAGCTCTATTAGGTTGTTCAATGTCATACAAAAAACATATCTTTCAATGAAATGGACTTTACCATCGAAAAGTTGAATGAATGTTTCGGTACTGCTAAACAAAGTTTTCTTGTCAAGGAGAAGATTTTGTTTTCTGTCTTATTTGACAGCACAAAATTGATTGGAAAAGTTGCCCTAGACAATATCGACTTTTTTGTCTTTCATATGTATAATGATGTGGAGACTTATTTTGGACAGTTATGAATTTGTTTATCTATGCTGGATAATCATTAGTATTGTTGATCAAGACCCAACAACTGATGACCCATGAAATGGGTTTAATTAAGCATAGTGTGTACTTAAAGATGCTTGTAGTTGGATCATTTGAATCTGTCAAAAGTCAAGCTAGTTACATAAATCCGAAGATCATTTGATGCTAAAAATTGTAGCTTTGCAGAGCAGTTTTCAATATAACAGTTTGGTGTGATTTCATTACTAGAATAAGCAGAATGTGGCTTTTTGGATGGAAAGGGCCGTCTGGGTTCTCAGCCTCTTCTACAGCAGAGGAAGTTACACAAGGGATTGATGGAACTGGTCTTACTGCCATTGTTACAGGTTT
Organism: Populus trichocarpa; assembly: GCF_000002775.5. Lineage (NCBI taxonomy): Eukaryota > Viridiplantae > Streptophyta > Magnoliopsida > Malpighiales > Salicaceae > Populus > Populus trichocarpa. Next base: position 8,298,606 of record NC_037285.2, on the reverse strand, counting down.
TACTTCCTTTTCTTGCTAAGCCAAATACCCTGCCCTAGTTTCCTTGCTAGAGATTTTAGACTAAGGATACATGTAGGAAAATTTTATGAACGTTTGAGTTGACAGGACTTCAGTTTTCACTTAATGAATTTAATTTAACTTCAGATCAAGATTCGCATTAATGAAAGAACTATCTGTTGTTAATTTCCAGGAGCATCAAGTGGCATTGGTGCAGAGACAACGCGTGTCCTTGCACTGCGTGGTGTCCATGTAGTTATGGCAGTGCGGAATCTGGATGCTGGTAGGAATGGCAAAGAAGCAATGCTCAAGGAAATCCCCAAAGCTGAGATTGATGTCATGGAGTTAGACCTAAGCTCAATGGCATCAGTGAGGAATTTCGCATCTGAATATACGTCCTTGGGTCTTCCTTTGAACATTCTCATGTAAGGAAGCTATGCTGAAGCAATTAAAATGCAGTTTTTATCTTATCCAATAGCAAGTTTGTCACCAGTCAGTTGAATGCTCCTGTTATGCTAGCAATAGAATTCATGTTCACAGGCAGATTCTAGCTTTCTTGCGAAGAGTAATATTTTCCTTTCCTGTTTGAAGTAATAATGCAGGGGTTCTGTCATCTCCTTCCAAGCTTTCTCAAGATAACATTGAGCTGTTATTTGCAACCAACCATATAGGCATGTTCTCTTTGACTTTTAAACATTGAAACATTCGGTCACAATATTTTATGTGTTGATATTCCAAGTTGGGGTTGAAATACTGCGATTTTCAGGTCATTTTCTGTTGACAAACCTTTTATTGGAGATCATGAAAAACACAGCACAAAAAAGCAAGCAAGAAGGAAGGATCATTAATGTATCATCAGTAGGTCACCGAATAGTGACTCGTGAAGGGATTTGTTTCGATAAAATCTATAACGAGGCGAGGTAGGTAACAACTTGATGGCAGGAATATTCGTGCCTATGGTTTGAAGTTTCTACATATAATGTTCAATGTCTTCATCGAGCATCAGCAGTTTCTGTCTTCCTTGCTCTTTCTGATGGCTGATAATTTCCTATTCTATTAGTTGGTTTTCTTATGGACAATCAAAGCTTGCTAACATATTGCACGCCAGTGAGCTTGCAAGGCGGCTGAAGGTAATTAAAGCATAATATGTCCTAAAATTATCTTAATTTTGTTTACCTAGTATCACAATAAAGGTTTCTTTTTTTTTTTTTGGCTGTACTCTAGTTACTTTCTTTATCAGACACCATGAGTCACCAATTTAAGCAGTTTGGTATTGAAGATTACCACCACAAAATATGAACAGATTAAATGTCTTAAGTTGAAATGTGAGTGGTAATCGCATTATACTGATAGGAAGAATCTAATACAAAATTGTCGGTCCATTATCGCCTGAATTTACAGGAAGAAGGGGAAGAGATAACTGCTAATTCACTACATCCCGGAGCAATCCATACCAATCTTCTGCGTCACCAGGGTTTTGTTAATGGTAGACTTTTCTCAAGCCTTTTCACTTGATAATTCTGATATTCTGTGCTTTGACAACATACTTTTACTGTTTTACAGGATTTGGTTAATCTGATGTAGGATTATGGAACTGTTGGTCTTCTTGCATATTTTACAGAACATTTGAAAAATCTTTAATGACTTGTTTTTGTTGCTTATGCCATGGACCTTTTGACTATAATCAGCTTTGTGTATTTCTTCTTTTTCATTCACAGTACCGAAAATTGCCTGGTTTTATTAATATCTTTCCCATCCATTGGTCTCGATGCAGCTATTTTCAGCTTGTTCGGTAAATACATGACAAAAAATGTTCAGCAGGTATGGCTTTCATAGTCCTGAGAAACACATCGCAGAAATTTATCTCAATACGCAAATTGGAAAACGATGATGAGATTGTTGTCTGAACAATCAATCTGTTTGCTACTTACAATTCATTATTAACTCCATGTGGCCTGGTTGCTTAATCATTTCATTTGACTCTGGTTACAGGGAGCAGCAACTACATGCTACATTGCATTGCATCCACAAGTTAAAGGGATGAGTGGAAACTATTTTATGGACAGTAACATAGCAGAACCAAGCTCTCAGGCCAAAGATGCAGAATTGGCCAAAAAGCTCTGGGATTTCAGCTTGATCATCACTGACAAAAAATAGTCAGGATTCTTTCATAGTTTTTTTGGCAGTAAATGAAGTTGTACTCTTGTGGACATTCAATGTCCATTGAACAATTTTTTTTTTTAAGTAAAAGAAAGAACTTGCTTGGTTTGATGCTATAAAAGATATACAAAACTGGCTCAAAAATACATCCCCGTTCAAGTCATGATGCGGCAGAACTAGATTTAAAGACTAACCTGGCTCATTACTGCTCCCAAAATTTACAAATGCAGGTTGTTTTGAACTAGTGCACAGGTTGAATCAGATTTCTTCAATTTGATGCTAGGTATAACTGTATACATTAGATAGAAGAATATCAGCAGGGCAACCCACAATAAGTTTTGCACTGCGCTGTTATAAACTGATTAAAAAAAAACAGGCCAAGCCTGGCAAATTCTCAACTGTCATCTTCACAAAAATCTGGACTTCCAACTTGGTATCGTCTTTCTGTACAATATTTGTTTTCAACTCCCACCACACCCTTCCACCCAAAAAATAGTATAAGGGAGATAAAAGCTATGAAATCCACAAATGGTAGTAGCCCTTTCTATCTTTGCATTCCAAGTATAATAAATCTCGGTTCTATATACTAGCAGTTATACACTTGATTTTGAGGAGCAGATGAATATGGGAGCTCAGAAGGCAATTTTCTCGGCATAATCAAAATCTTCATACACTAAAGAGTTTGCACACGAATTTTGGCCAGCAAAGTTGCGAGTAAAAAAAGAGTTAGTGACTTCAGTAAAGTATATAGCTGCCAGGTAAAGAGCTTCAATCACCAACACAAGTAGAACAGTTTGCAAGTGCTACCAATTTTCCATACTTGAGTCCTCCCATATCTAAGCTAACTGATTGCTTGCCATAAGAACTATGAAACAAAGCTCCAAGGCAATTTCCAAGAAATCTCTCCAGCCCTTGAAGCTTCCAAAAGATCTGACCAACTAGGATCACTTGTCCAGTCTTTATTTTTAGCACACGGATATGATTTGTCTCCCCTTGATTAGAATGAAAAAAATAAAGGAAGCATCAGGAGTTACAGTGCCAAGAAAACTTTTTCTGATAATGAATGGATTCATGCATAGTTTAGACTTTAGATTCCGTTGGAGTGGCCAATAATTGATGAGTTAGGATTTAGGTCCAGGGAGGGCTTCAATTTCATATGTTCCCTTAGGAGCTGCTGGGACACGCGATCAGCTAAAACAGGGTGCCTATCATAGAGTTCAGGCTGTCCCAACTGATTTCCAAGAGCACTGTATTCTGAAGAAATTATTTCCCGGAAAACACAAGAGGCTTGTGACACACCTCGAAATAGATCAGGCTTTGGCTCCTGATAAGGGCTACTGCTATTGGGATAGAAACTACTTTGGGACCTAGGGATCATTCCTATGCTTCCTTGCAAGCAAGTAATGGGCTGCTTTGCGTGATGAAATGGGATGGCGCCACAACCACCAGAGAGAGGTGTGGATGAACCAGATGCAGTATGAGGGCTAGATATAGGAGATGGAGACATCCTTCCACTCAAATTCAGCGGTGACCTTGAATGGAGAAGAGGGCTTCCAACAGGAGACAATGGGCATGACGAGTTCTTCATTGTATAGACATTACTGAAATAGGAAAAAAGATCGAATTAATAATAAGAAGAAGAAAACTAGCTAAAGAACAAGGATTTCTCCCCTCAATACAGCAAATGCTAACATGCAGCTTCAAATTTCAAATGCACCTCAGGGCAATGAGGACAAAATGTTACAGGTACAGAGCAAAACCAATGAAAGATGTCTTCACATTAAAAGTTATTGACAGAACAAAGAACGCAGGATGATTTATTGCTGGCAGTTGTACTAGGTGATTATAACATCCAATCTAAAAAAATTGTAATAATGCATCCAACTCATTTCATGCAAGTTGAGGGAGAAGATGACTAGAAAAAAGAGGTCTTTGAACACTGACTTCCTTCAACCCTGCTCCCATAGCAAGTCATTGAATTTCAAACACGATAACTGACATAATATTTTTTTCTGTGCCTTGTTGAAAAATCTCTAGCTGAAATGCGTTGTGCAGTATTAGTCAGTCTTCAGATAAGACAGAACTAGACATGCCAGTAATCCTACCAACACATTAGACAAACTTCATCAGACAATCCTTCATATGCAATGGTGCAGAGAACAACGAAGGGCAAGTGCACACATGTGTGTGTAAGTGTGTGGGTGGAAAGGTGGGGGAGGGAAGGAGGGAGAGAAGAGGGACCTAAACCCTGAACCAAATTTTGACCCTCTAGATTGATGGATAGTAATCCCGTCTGAGTCAAAGCCTGAAACATGTCTTGCAGGTCCAGTTCCCTATTGGAAGTTCCAAAATTTCAACCCATCAGTCAATTCAAGAAACATCATCAAGGCCACAACAGATAAGTCAGGCAAAGTGAAAGGAATTATTCCATATAGTGCATCACGAAGAAAACAAAATACATAATGGTAGCATTAGCAAGCAAAACATGAACAAGATAAGACAAGATCACATATACTAGCCATCTAAGTTTCTGTGCATAAGATAAAACTAAACATATAGCTACTAACTCCCAATTAACACATTTATCCAGTCATTTACTTAACTGCCATCCAATATTGAAGTACCATGAGTTTGGGATGCTTATTATCATAGTTTTGTTCTGCTCTGTTTCTTAGTTTAGAAGATGGCTTATTCTCCTGACTTCCTCTGTATATTTTCTTCTTTTTATGAGATGAAATCTTTTGTTTTTTTGAAAAAATATTTAAGTTCCATAAACAGTAGCAATAGAACTTCCACTTATCTCATATAATCTGTGAGAAAAAAAATTGCAATACTTAATATCATAACAGGCACTAACAAAAAATCCTAATACCATTGATCTTCCTGAATTCATAAATGGAGGCAGTTCTTCTGAAGGCTCAATGGAAACAAATGGCCTCTCCATGGAAGCAACATTTTTCACAAAAGGGTGATCCAGAAGTTGAGCAGCTGTTGGGCGATGTGATGGGTTCCGTTGCAAACATTGCCGCACAAAATCCTTTCCATCATCTGAAAGATGATCAGGGATTTCTGGAAGTTCCTTGCTGTTTCCAATCTTAAACATAGCAGGAACCTTTCAAGAAGCGAAGAAAAATGCGGGTAAGAAATAAGATCAATTCTAGCACAACAGCAATCTGACCAAGAAACATATCTAGATGTGCAAGCAGTGTCATTCAAATTGCAAAACAAGTTGTATGGCTAGAAAATTCAAGCTGTTGTCTTTCGATTTTACTAACCCCTTCATACTGGCTCCAAGGTGGTTTTGTTGTTGCCATCTCCAAGACAGTGCACCCTAGGCTCCATATATCAACAGCAAGATTACAACCATTTGAATTCTTTATAACCTGAAAACAATTAATGAATTTAAGAAATGTGTTACTTAAAAGCATCACAAAGAAATGTCAATTCAGAAAGTGACAATAGACCAAGGCTGACCTCAGGAGCCATCCAGTAAGGGCTTCCTCTGAATGAAAATGGACAAGACTGCCCAGATATCTGGAGATCAACTGAGTTAAAATGGGTTACAGCACATTGCCTATAGGTTAATATGCATAAGAGTAAATTTCGCTCTTGCTTTGCAACTAAACCAAAGAGATAGCAGTTATAGAGAATTAATTTCCTTTGCTTACATATCCAACAGATTTTAGCATTGTTTAAACAAATGGCAAAGGCAGTCAACATATTTTTCCAGGTTTGCGCAACTAGAGAAAATAAAATTCCAGATAAAATCCTTACATGCTTTGCCATCCCAAAATCTGCCAGTTTCACACGGCCAGTGGGATCAACCAGAATATTAGCTCCTTTAATGTCTCTGAACACAATAGAAACTTATGGCATTAACATGGTCATGTTTATAAGAGATTAGAGTAAATTATGGTTCGATATTAAAGCCATGAGATAGCAATTATAAGGCTCACCTATGGACAGTTTTTTTAGCATGCAAATAAGCAAGCCCACTCAAGATTTGTTGGGTGTAACTACGAATAGCTATTTCACCGAATTGGCCATATTCTTGAAGAAGTTTATAGATGGAGCCACCAGACACATACTCCAAGTATATATATAATTTGTCCTCCACCTGTTATGAAATAATAAACCAATTCAGTTAACAAAATCTTATTCATTAATCTGATAAAGTATCTAAAGACAGCACACTGCCATAAGGCATAAATGAAAAAATATTGATACAATGGAATTATAAAAATCCCAGAAAATATCACAAATAGTCTACTTAAAATTACTGCTAGTCTGTAACATATCTGGGGTCTCAGTAATTTGGAATGTTGAACATAAGAAATCAATAGTTTATTAATAACATGTAAAATGAAATTATTCAGAATGTAAGAATCTTTAAGGAGGTAACATAAAGCTGGTATGAAAAATGTTACCGTTTCAGATCCATAATACTGCACTATATTAGGATGTCTTAAGCGACTCAGAAGCATAATTTCCTGCACACGTTATCAATAACTATAAAATCTTCCTCAAAAGTTCTGAGAAGAGGACAAACAACAAGAAATCTTAAACCACTTATGAAATAACACAAGAAAAAAAAGCGTTACCTGTCCCAGCTGCTGTGCGCTTTCCTTTGATTTTGCATCATCTGAAAATAGAGTTACCTCCTTCATTGTACACAACTCACCGCTTTCACTAAGGTCCAAAAAAAAATAAATTAAACAAGACATGCAAAATGTATAAAATAATGTGTATGGCAAATGGTTGATAACTCAATTCAGTATGGTGACAGATATGTGTTCAAGAATATAATTGAATCTCCAGTTTAATCATGAAATGAAATGATAAAAAAACATAAGATTTGAATGCATGATAACAATGACAAGGATGGTGATAGCGATGACAATTGCAGATGGGAACTCTACGAGGTACTGTTGCAAACGAGTCACACAAGGAGGATGCAGAATGAGTTAAAGAGGGTGTGAGCTGTGCAGGGAGGAGGAGGAGACATATCTGTAGTTCACCTGTGAAGTAAACGAAGGATTAAAACATCACTTGACACATGACAAAGATGAAGATGGTGAAAGAACCATGACAGATCGACTGTTGTTTTACAGAGGTGAAATGTCACAGAAGAGTAAAACATATATTTTGTAATTGCACAGGTCATAACTAATCTGAAACAATGTCAACTCAACTCAATTTAGTCTGAATCTCAAACATGCTGGGAAACTAAATGGATCTGCTTCCTCCACCTTGTCATTTATGGAATAAATTTCTTTGTGTTTTTATGATGCTAAATCACTCATGTCTGTACAATTAAGAATTTAGCAATAACCTTTGTACAGACCTGTTAAGCCCAAGATATACATCTCCAAAACTGCCTCTCCCAAGTAAACGACCTTTCTTCCAGCGTGAACCAGGACTTGTTGGATTCTCCATCCTATTAGGACTTCGAGGCACTGAAGGAGATGTTGTAGTTGAATAGGTAGGAGAAAAGGGACAGGTGTTTGAGGTTGTTATCGGGGGAAGAGGCAAGCGGTGGCTTTGTTGCTTTCCATCATCAGGACAGCTTGTAGGCGACTCTATGGTAACCCCTACAGCTCGATGGTGCAGAGGTGTGACAGCACCACTGTGTATTCTGGAGCTGGGACCTGGGCTGGTCATTCTGGGGCTAGGTAATGGAGAACACTCAGGACTGCATCTACTGTTTGGCCAAAGAAGCTGTCCTGACATATCTCCACCTATCGAGTTCTGCCCAGAATTATAACCTGAACCTGGACTCGAGCACTGTCCAGATCCTAGTAAACCAATATCTGAGTAGGTCTTTCCTGCCCAGAAACCATTGTTGATAACTTGCTCAGTGCCAAATGCTCTCATTGGGCTTCTAGGACTCGACAATGAGCTGTCTGGAGCACTAAAGAATGCTCCTCGATGAGGAATCTGTAAATTCTGCACTTGAGAGCTAAAAATTGCCCGTTTTGGTGGTGTAGGCAGAATCTGATTATTTACAGGTAAATTAGCAGGTTTCAAAGTTTCTATTGAGTTCTTTTTATTTACAATTGGGGATTGATCCTGTTGCATAATGCTTCAGCAGGCATAAGAACAAATTTTGTCAGAGATAAAAACAAAACCTGGAAAGACACTTTAAAACTTTCAATGGCACATATGGAAGCTAACCTTGGAGGGCTGTTCACAGCAGTTCTGTTCCCATTTTCATAGTCAGATGTGAGTGGGCTAAGGGCTCGTGATTCAGACAAGTCATCACTATCTATGGAGCTATCACTGGACACGGAAGCAGTGGCTATATCCCCCACTGTGTCTGCTTGGTCCAGTCTATTAGGGACATGTCCTGGTCGTGGAGGGGGCAAAAGATGGAACGGCTTGGCACCTCCTTCCAATCCTGTTTTCACTGAAGCACCAATTCCAGAATCACTGTGCCCAATGCTAGTATGGCACACCCCCGGAAGTGGAGGTGGAGGTGGAAGTGGAAGTGGAAGTGGTTGAGCCTGAGGCCTTTCAGCAAAACTTTGACAACGTGATACATGTGAGGAAAGTGATGGTGATCTTGATGGGACACGGGATAAAGAGCCCCTTTCTGAAAGAGTATCTTTACAACTTCTCCAAGATCCTCCTGATTTACCATTGCTCTTTTCTTCTGATGTAATCTTCAATTTCCTATTTATTGTATCAATGAAACTTTCCTTGTTTGCTTTCTTATTTTCCTCTTTGGATGAAGACTTCCCCCACCACGAGCGCATATTTATTTCAACAATTGACGAAATGACAGCAAATTCTAACTAAAGATCTACACGATCTCTCACATTTGCACCAACTTAGTTGCCATGAATGCAACAAATATACTTAACATAATTGCTTTGCCAGCAAAAAAACCCCATAAAAGGACCACAGAAAATGGCACAGCTTGGGAATGTCAATCTGATGAGTTGGAAAATAAACTTGTATTAGCGTTTCGTTATCAGCAGCTATGCAAAGATACCTGCCCAAGCATAAAATGCAGAACTAAAATCACATTCAAAATGGAAAAGAAAAAAACAAGGCACAGAATTCCATAATCAGTAAAAACAGCATGGCGGAAAATTCCCCGTTTGTTTGTGGAACCAAACTCCATGATTAAAATGTGGGCATGATGACTTTTAAGTACCTGTATGCATCGACTGTTATGACAATTTTAACGATTTAACTCTTATCTTGACATGAATCCTTGTTGAGTTGATTCCAAATTCATGAATAAATTCCTCTGATCACCGTGGTCATACCACGTGTATGATTTGCAACTCTTAGTTTCTTGTGCGCTTCTTTTACAAGTGGAAATTATCACCTTGGCCCCTCATTTTATCCCCTAACTAATGTCTAATCCACACTGGAAGAGAAAATCTTGAATTCTAATACAGTTATAGTCCACTCCAGGTCAAATTCAACAAAATTCAAGAAGACAAAGACACCATTTTCACACTACCACAAAGACCTTGGCATGCACTCAACAACTGTTATTGAATTAGATCCGTTCTTCAATGCCCCAGTTTTCAAAACAGACTAACATAGCCCCCTCAACCTTAGCAACCCAAAACATAATCTATCAACACCAGATCTAAATGTCCTAACTTTTTGAACATCACAAACTAACCAAAAAAAAAAACAAAAACAAAAAAAAATAAACTAAAGAGCAAAATATACGAAACAACCATGCTTAAAATTAAAAACCCATCTCCAGATTCACTTGAAAGAAACATAGAAACTCTTGAAACATCAAAATTCACTTAAGAGACAGTCCTTTTAAGCTCAAAAAAAGAAATAAATAAATTCAAGCTCGAAATTGGAAGGCAGAAGCTTTAGTCTTTGTACTTACAGTGTACGTGAAAATATATAAACTTACAGTGTCAGTTTGCTTCGGATAGACTAAAAGAAAGAAGAGAAGAGAAGCTGAAAAGTCACAAACAAAAAGAAAGGCAGACAGAGAGCAAAACAGAAACAAAAGCTTATTTTAGAGAGAGAGAGAGAGAGAGAGAGAGATTAATTATTGGAAAAAGGGAAGACCGCAGTAGACTCGTGATGCATGATAGTAACTTGGTGCTAGAAATCATGACCGTGGTAGATTTCCATTGATATGATGATGTAATTTGGTGTTGATTAGGTCAATCTTGGTGCGAGGGAGCATAGAATATCTCTGATATGTGATGCATGTGATTTTCATTTTTTCTTATAGGCTATCTTTAACGACTTGCTTCATTTATTCCATAGTCATGCTTTACGCAATGAGTTTTCATGGAAGATTCTTTTTCTTTTTCTTTAGCTTTTTTGGGGGTATTTTGAACTTTATTTATTTTTGTGTATGATTATGTCTTCTAGTGGTAAGTAATCGTGCTATCAACTCTCTTCTCTTGAAACACTGCGTGTGCGTGTCTGTGTATATATAACGTTAGCATTCACAGGATCTTTCCCAGATAAAGAGTAGAAGTGGAGTGTAATGATAAATGACAGAGGGAATTGGGGGAGAAAAGGGTGAAGGGATTTCAAGGCTTTATATGCTGTCCACCAAGCCAACAACACTTCAAGTGTAATAATCACCAGAGGTTACTAGTAGATCCACCACACCCACACCTAAATTTATTGAACATAACAGACAAGCTGCTCAATCAGACCTTATCTGCTAATTTGCTATATAATAATAATAATAATAATAATAATAAAATAAAGTAGTAGTCCTCCAATAATATATTTTTTCTAGAGAAAGTTTTATTAAATTAAATCTAAGAGGCATAAGGGGAACATTATTCTTCAATATACAAAATATTATGGATTCGTTGATGATTTGCAAATTAATTGCGGCAAATCGATTTTTTATATCTTTTCTTGGTGCAGGAAATTTATTTATCTGACCTACGCTTTTTAAAAAAAAAAACTAGCATTCAAGGTTTTTTAAATTTTTTATTTGTTTTAGCACACTAAAATAATTTTATTATCAATAAAAACAAGAAAAAAAAAACTTTTTCAGTTTTTGTCTTTTCACTTTGGGTTTTTTTTTTGTAGTTCTCTGATTCTACTAGGGATTATTTGGTCATTTGTTAAAGATAAAAACTATATAAAAAGGGTCACAACGCATAAAGAGTGTTTGCGCGTTTCAGACAACGCATGTGACTCTATCCGATAGTTAAAAGCTGACTTATTAAGCGACATCTGAATCGTCTTAGCAGCCCCTCTATACTTGGGATGTACATGTCATTGACAAGACTCTAGTTTAAAGCAAGAACCTGTTTTCTTCCCCCCCCCCCCAAATTTTCACGTTGGCACTCTAATTTCTTAAAGCAACCCTCTAATATGTTTCCTTTTAAATTTGGTTCGTGTTCTTTGATTATTCTTTATTTTATTTTGAATAATTTATAACATTTGAATTTTTTATTTAATTTCATCCCCTTAAATTTTTTTCATTTATCATATTGGACCTCTATTGTTTTTATTGCTATTTTTTTTTTTTACCTGAGATGGTTTTTAAAATTGATTTTTTTTAACAATTTCGTTATCCTTGAGTTTTTTTTATCAAATTTTATCCTTTTTTATTTTTTTGCCTTGAAAAGTTTTTAAATTTAATATTTTTTTTATCAATTTCATCTCCAATATTAAATAGGTATTGAGCTTCTTAATCGGAAAAAAATTGCTATGACTCACAGTATAGGGCAAGCATTCTAGCTAGAATGAACTATACCATTATTACCATAAATCTAGTTTGAAAACACCACCATCATCTTGATCCAGGGGCTTCTCCCCGTGAAATTGGAAACATTTTAAATAGCAAAAGGTCTAGTCGAGCCCAACAATGCCAAACCAAGGAGCGGCAAATGGAGAAGAGAAGAAGGCCCATACAGGCCCAATAACGGTCAAAACCGAACAACCCCATAAAGCCCAACCAGATAGCAACAAAGGAGAAGAGGAGCGGAATAACAAAGTAGGGAGGAGAGGAAAGGAAAGGACCCTATTGGTCCCAAAGACGAGAGGCCCATTAGAAAGTGGCCCCTCTTCTAAAGCAACAGCTTGGCACGTCTTTGGAAAATCCTATAAAAGGCAGGAAAGGCAGCAAGGTGAAAAGAACTGTGTAAAATATGCATTACAATCTTTTGATAAGTTATGGAAGTGGAGATCGCTCATCAAATCCACCAACTGGCTCTCCACTATGGTCTTCAAAGGCAAGAGTCCCTTTATATACAACCAGAAACTCTTCGGGATTGTCAATGAAATCCCGTATACAAAAAGATTCAGCCCTAGCTCGAGTGAACTCTAATTCCTTGATCCTCCATTGACGGGTCACAAGTTCTTGCTGGAACTGAATTATCTCTCCTTAAAGAGCTGTAAGATTTCGTGTACATGAATCCATCTCCTGAAGAACGCTTTTCTAAATTGATTCTAAGCATGAAGCTTATCTTTTGTAACGGTCCCAATACTTTTTTTAATTAAAAATAAATCCCGATATTTTTTAATTATATATATATATATATATATATAAAAGTAAAAAACAATTTCAATATTGTTTTTCATAATTTTGTTTTCCTGCAAATGTATATTTCTTTCTACAATATAATTAAATAAAACAAAGCAAAGTTATTAAATTCAGTCACATCTATGATTATGATCTCGAGTTGGACATGATAATATATTAGACAATAATCAATTTAAGATATCGTTTTAATATTTCTTTATTAATGTTATTTTTTATTTAAAAAAAAAAACAAGCCAAGTTTTACCGTGTCTATCGAGTTGCGAGTGCGCTCCTCATGCCGATTGGATTATATACATTTTTGTATTTTCCTTGAAGAAATTGCTCAAGATATTCAAAAGGCAGAACCAGAATGGAGTATCATTTTACTCAGATACTTCAACCCTGCTGGGAGCTCATGAGAGTGGTAGACTTGGTGAAGATTCCAAGGGTATCCCAAACAATCACCTGCCCGGTACCTGGTGGCAGATTTCCTGAGCTTAATGTATGCGGTCATGACCATCCCACAAAGGATGGTAATGGCGCATTTGAAAAAGCTTCTGACAAGGTGACTGTTCCTTCTCCTCACTTGTCATTCCTTCTCTTAAAGAAATGCAGCTAGTCAGAGTATTCACTATAAATTCTGTTTTCAGAAAATCCCTGTCAAGTTATGCCCAAGAAAGCCTGGCAATGCTCCAAATGTTTATGCTCCCACAGAGAAAGCTGAGAAAGAACTTGGCTGGAAGTATGTTCTCAACCCATCGTTTTTCCTGACATTTTGGCATTTTACAAGGATCTTCTCTTTTGCATTCCTAATAAGTAATAACAATGCCAGGCTTAATAAAATATCTGTAGCCCATGCACTGCTATATATAAATCTGAATCGATCATTTTGGCTATCATTTCACAAGCTAATTGTAGCATCAGTTTCAGTCCAATCTGTCGGTCCTTTGTTATAATTACGGTGATGGGATTCTCAGGGCAAAATACGGGCGTGGAGGAGATGTGCAGAGAACAATGCTCATGGGTTCACTGCACACAGAGAACAATGCTCATGGGTTCACTGCACAAGCTATTCCAGATCAATCCACGGCGCATGGACCACAGTAACTACGGGGAGCTTTTTTTACATGACTTTGACTTTGACCTGATCGGTGGGATTGTTGGACTATTTGCCATACACCCTCACAGCGACCTCCTATCTAGTTCTTGGAAATCTCTCTCTCTCTCTCTCTGCAAAGCATATCAAAATCCAAACTTCATTGTCAATACTAAAATGGAAACCAAAAGGAAGTTGCGCAGAATAACCTGTCACTGTTATCTCCTTTTCATTTTGGGCAGAACTATTATAACCTGTCTGTCTGTCACTCTTCCTTTCCCATCCCGGTTTCTTAATGTTTCACTATTGTTACTTGCAACAAGTGTAGGATTCTTTAATACAACAATTAAAGTTGACTAAGCAAGAGTTGACGTGTGCCTTTCCCTCTTTTCCTCACCATCATCATCATTATTAATTAATAATACACTAAAACATATGATGTTTTGACATAGCAAATTATACTGTGCATCTTCTCACAAATTATTGTAGTTTGGAATAGTTAATTTTTTTTTATATTTCGTTCTTGATTTTTTCTTGCACAATTGAGTTATTTTAAGCCTAAATTTGCAACAAAATACATATTTTTTTTGGAAGGAAAGGTTGGATAAACAGTTAGAGAATCAAAGTGAAAATAACGGGTAAAATAGATAGTGGATTTGAATTTCATACAAAAAAGTTTATTTTAATTCCTTATCTTTTTTAGTTTATAGATGATTAGTCCCTTCAGTTTTAAAATTTTAATTTTGCTGTCGAAGTTTATTTTCCTTATTTTTCAATTTTTTTTCGTGAGAAAAGAGAGAAGAGCTCCTTGGATTTTAGCTTATTCGAGAGAAAATTATTATTTACACTTATTTTGATTTCTGACTACTAAAATGATTGAAATTGATGTCAATGAGTTATACTTGGTGAGGGGAGTCTTATGACGGTTGTTTTAAGCTTCGATATTGCCTAAAAACATATATAAATCGAGGGTGAGAAAATGTTTTTGGTTTGATTTTGTAATTTGAGTTGTTTTTTGGGTTTATTGGGTTGCTAAATTGGTTTCTATATGTTCTATGACTGGTTTTAAGGTATTTTTGGCTTTAAAGTAGTTGAAAAATTAGTTTGTTTTGTTAAAAACTCATATTCTTGATTTTCTAGCCTAACCAGAGGTCTCTTGGCTATTCAGGGTTAGAGTGATAGTCAAAATAATTCGAATGTTGCCCTGAAAGTGACCTTTTGATCGTCGTACTCCCCCTCACATGTCACTCGAAAGGCTCAGGTGTATCCAACACACTAACACTTGCATTACACGCGCCATCCTCTTTTAGTTGTTAAATAATATTCTATATTTATTTAAATACTAAATTTCCCTTTATTAAACCTGATTATAACTAAAAAAACTAAGATAAAAATGCAATAAAGCCCCTAAACACCAATTCAAAAAAAAATCATTTTAAGAGTAATTGAGTCATTTTGTTGTGCTTTAAAAAATAAAATTTCAAAAAGCCCTTGAATTTCATTTCATTTTATTTTTGTTTTTAAGAGTTATTAAGTCATTTTGTTGTGCTTAAAAATACAAAAAGACCATACCCTGACTAGTTAAAAAATAATTAATGAGCCATGAAAAAAAGACCGTATTACCCTCGATATAAGGTTCAATGATTTTTCTTGGAAGGGAAAAATAGTTATATCATTGTTAAAATTCACAGTAATTTGTGTCTTGATATATAGTAAAAATCTGAGCTCTTTTAGTTTTTTTTTATTTAGATAAGTTTCCCGTGATATCTCGTGGATCAGAATAATTTTTTTTTAACAAAAAAGGAATTTTAAATGTATTTTCTAGCAGTAAAAAAAAATCTTAATTATTAACTCAAAATATAATGAATGTATTTAATAAAATAAATTAAAAATCATATGTTCTAATAAATACTAAAATGAAATTCTAACACTATCTAAAGACTATGTCATAAAGTTAAAAAACAAGCGCAACTAAAGATATTTGATCATGGGTCACAAGAAGATCATTAAATTTTTAATTTAGTTATACAACATTAATGTTTTTATAAGAAAAGTAATGATTTAAATTTCATGGAAGAAAAAATAATTTGCAAGCAAATGACTTCCTTTTCTTATTAATATCTTAGATTTTTTTTTAAAAAAAAAAGAAATAGTTTTTTCTATGGTATTCATTGAATAAAAGCTAAAAGCATTTAGAAGACAAATCAAAAAATAATTAGTACAAGGATAAAAAGATACATCTATAACTAAAACTTATTTATCTCATTAGTGAGCTCTTTAAAAAAAATTCAGCAGAATATTTTTTTTGTTAGTTAAAAAACATAATAATAACATAATGCTCGTTCATTATCGTGGTGAACTCTTTAAAAGTGTCACTAAACATGGCTTAGTTAGTCATCTTTAAAACCTTCTGACCCGATGGCCGATTCCTTACCTAGCATAAGTTTCAAATTAAATTATATGAGAGTTAACTTGATAGGCTGATCGACCTGGTTGGTTTGGAAGGTTTAAAAGTAACTCGAAAGATAGGTAAAAGTGTACTTGATTTAATTTTTTTTTTTTAAGATGGCATATGTTTTTTTAATATTGAGACGATGATATATTATATATCCAACCCACGACTTTGGTCATAAACCCGACTGAGTTTAAGATATTTATTTTCTGAAACTATTTTTTATTTAATTATGTGATAACAAAATTTAGCAATCATAGTAAAGCAACCAAATAAAATTAAAAAAAAAAAGAATATGATGGGTTGTATAAAAAGAATGATTGTTTGATAACAAATTAAAAATTAAAAGAAATTTAGTAAAATAATATCTAAAAACATCATTAATTAATCTAACAATTTAAAATAAATTATATATATCTAATTATTTAGATTTTAAAAAATTAAATATCAATTATTTAATAATTTTTTTCAACTCATTTTCACCTAAAAATCTAATAAATTCTATTAGAACCTCATAAAAAAAAACAATATATAATTTCAAAAACTCAAAAAATAGTTTAAAAATACAAAATCAAACCAAGAAAAAACAATTCTCCCAACCTCGATCTATCTTTTCTAGCAACATGAAAATTCAAAAATACCTCATTGACACTCCTCTCATGAAGAAAAACATAAACACCAAATTTGATTATTTTTGTCATTGGAATCCAACCAACTGAAATCTTTCTCTCTTCTTTATTGTTTTCTAACAAGGTTCTTTTTTTCTTTTCAAACTTAGAGATTAAAATGTAAATAAAAAAAATAGACTAAACCATTTAATTTCCAAATTAAAGGATCAGATTTTTTTAAAAATATCACTAAACACAATATTGAAAGACACAATTAAAAATATTTTAAAAAAATCAATAAACAAAGCCTAAAAAAGAAAATGGACTAGAGTTACACCACAATTTTCTTAAAAAGAAAAGAAGCGCCATTTTTTTTGTTTTAATTTTAACACTCTCATTTTCAATCTCTTACAAATAATAAAATTGAATTTTTTTCACGAAGATAAGCATCACTCAATATTATAAAAAAAAAATTAAAACCATAATAACCTTATAAAAAAATCAAAATAAATTATTAATCTCAATATAAAATTCTAAAAAAGCATAAAACCAGAAGAAAAAAAACCCAAAAAAAAACATTATACAAATCCACTGTATTTTATTCCACAGGCTGCAGTACATTGCTAGCTCTTTTATTTTTTATTTTTAATGGTCAACTCTAAAGTCCGTTTTTAACTTTTCCATCAATACCTAATCCTTCCTGGAAACTCCATGGATAATATAACAAAAACACACAGAAGATGCAGAGTGTTGTAAAAACCAAGCTCAAAAACAAAGTTGATTTTAAAGCCTTCCCCCACCCCCTCCTAAAAGAAATTAAAAAAACCACTGGAAGCAGTTTGAGGAACCATTTCTTTAAAGGAAGGAGCAGTTGGACTTGGACAGCAAACTAAAAAAATGAAGCAGGAAGGAGAGATGTTTGTTGTTGCTTGCAGACCCATGGCTGGTGTGTCGCCTGTATCAGCCAATTCTCAATCGCAACAACCATTCCCAACACCTTCACCATTCTCTTTCTCAGATGCCCCTGCACGATTGAGCACTAGACCTCCCATTTACCTTTCCAATCTCATCCTTCGATTCTTGGCACTTGTGTTCTCCTTCGTCTCTGCACTTTCCCTGGCTGCTTCATCATCCAAGAAGGATAGCCCACGTCCTTCTAGCTTCGCTGACTACTCAGAATTGCTGTAAGTGTAGCCCTATACCAAAAGTTCTGAAATTTTAGTTTCCATATTTTCACTAATGAGGAGCTCTAAAAAGAAAAAAAATTCAGCAACCTACAAATCAAAAGCAAGAAATAAATCCATGACTTCGATGTGAAAGGCTTTCTCATTCCTATGGTATTTTATTTTCATATCACGAATTATGTGTCAACAAATAATAATCTGATCACTCTACTTCCTTGTGTAGGTACTGCTTCATTGCATCTGTTTTGGTGTTCGTTTATTCTGCTTTCCAACTCTTCAAAGGTATTTGTGACATTGCACAAAGAGGCATCCTCATCTCAGACATGTTCTCGGACTACATGAGCTTCATTCTTGATCAAGTAAGTGCAGTTTCATAGAAGCTTAAAACAATCCTTCTAATTCCTCTCTCAATGTTTTTGGCCTTTAGTCTCTATCACGAAAATACAGTTCCTCGATGACTAATCTTTTTGTAAGCATTTAAAGGTGGCAGGCTATCTTCTGATCTCTTCTAGTTCGGTAGCAATACTGGCCATCCAACAGATTGATAAAACTGCATCGATCTTGAAGGCGGTCATCATTTCCACAGTCGTGTCGTTTGTGACTTTCCTTGTCATTGTGATATGCACTCTGTTATCAGGCTACAGGCTATGCAAGAGAATCATCTGGTGACGCATCTCGTTCCTGCTTAAAATCCTAGCTTTCTTTCTGAACCACAACAAATCATCTCCGATTTAGCATGTAAAAGAAAAGGAATCCCCTTTATGGGCATGCCCGGTGTAAAATCATGCTCTGCTGCTTCTTCAATCATATGAAATACAATCATTTTCCTTCCTCTTGTTTTCCAGGTTAAACATGATTGGGTGCTAGGTTGTGTAGGTTGTTGCTACTGGATTGATAAATGAGTTGATTTTTAGCTATTTTACATGAAGGTCATAATCATAGGCTTTATAAGTGGTTATTATTACTTCAAGCTCTAAAAACTGAATATCTCATAATAAACTTCAAATTCAACATAATCTAGCTGCAAAAAGCTGCTTAAGAAAACAGCAGGGATTGACTATGCCATAAAACATACCCGTTATCTTGATGGAAATAAGCAAAACCAAAAGATATAATAATCTGTCCATCACCTCAAGGCCTCCGCATGTTTCTTCCCTTCTTCAGTGACAACAAGCTTGCCCTTTGTAAACTCGCATGCAGGAATATAGACTCCAGCTGCTTCTGCAGTTTCTTCACAACAAACATTCCTGGCTCCTCGCAAATTGTCACCACAGTGCCCTTCCTACCAAGCCGGCCAGTCCTGCCAGCTTGATGTGCATAATGAATTGAGTCCGTAGGCAGGTCAAGATTGACAACAAGATCACACTCTGGAACATCCGGACCCCTTGCTGCAAGTTCATTCGTTATGAGAACTCTCTCCTGGCCACCTTTAAATTTCTTTAAAATTGTCGACCTACCAAGCTTGCCAAGATCTCCATGGAGCTCTGCAGCATTCATCCCACGAGCCTCTAGTTTGAAGACAACATCTTTTAGCTGCCTTGTATGGTTCATGAAGGCTATCACATACTGCGCATCCAGTGCATGAACACATCTTCTCAGAGTACCAACCTTGCGGTGTAATAATAGCGTTTGGATGCTGGAGGAAGGCTCTGTACCGTTGGCCAAGGCTGGAGATTTGAGTCTGAGCTTGAATTAGAAATAGGCCTTGACAGATTAACAGTTCCAGGAAGTTAAATGAAAGAAGCTCATCAATTTCATCTAAGACCAAAAAACGACAACCACGGGTATGAAGTTTACCAGCTGCACTAATCTCTGCAATCCTGCCAGGTGTACCCACAACAATCAATGGCTTGTTTTTCTTTAAAGCTTCTTTCTGTCTTGACCAGTACAAGTTGCTGAACCACTCTCATGTTATCAGGTCCTAACAGCTTCTAAACCCCTCTCACTATTTGCATACCTAGCTCTCTAGACGCCGCCACAATCACTGCTTCTATGTCTGTATTTTTCCGACTTTCTTTATCGCCACTTGAAGATTTATTCTTCAGAGGTCCAACTTCAGACAGTATAGGAAGTACATATGCATGTGTCTTCCCTAACCCAGTATATGAATGTATGACAACATCATGGTTCATGAGAATAGTCGGGATTGCTGCAGATTGAACATTAGTTGGAACATTAAATCGTCCTATCTCTAACCTATCTATCAACGGCGAAGGAAGGCCAAGCTCAGAAAATGACTTTGCAGCAAATGGAGCCGAGTCCCGACTCTAGTTTTGTTGCTTCCAACCGCCTTCGTTCTACTTTTCGGTGCTTCATTCGGATAATTCACTTTCAGATTCTCAGGTTTATTTCTTTTATTTTTGGTAGTTGTTCCAAACTTGGTATTAAATCCAAGATTTGCAAGTGTGAGAGGTGCATGTTTGTCCCTGTCAATACGACACACTACGTTGACAAAAAGCCGAGATAGAACCAACCGATAACTTCTTAAAGGGTAATGACTCCCCAACAAGAAAGAGCAACCGCGGTGATACTGATGATGGCGTCTTTGCTAGAGTTGAACCAAGCAGGGATTAATATTTGAACAATCGATAACGTCACACACAGGTGACATCTTAAGCAAATACTGTCAGAGCCTTCGAAGAGAGAGAAGCCCTTTCCTTCAAGCTGCATTTTAAGTAGACAGCAACAAAATCAAAATCAGAATGATGAAAATAAACTTGACCTTCAAATAAGTCGTAAACGTTTTAGTTTTGGTTTCTTAATAGTTATAAAAGTCCAATTGGTTGAGGCATTTTGACAAACAGGGTATGAGCGTCATAAGTGAATGAAAATACAACAACGAAAGAGTGACTAATATCCATCTAAGGCCTGAGAAATAACGATTATCTTTCTGAAATTTATATAAACGTTAACACTTGATATCCTAAAATAATCAGCAAAAAAATCTAATTATTTATAAACTTATCATTATATTTATCAAAATAATAAAATTGCCATCTATAATTTATAATTACAATAATATCATCTATGATTTCATCAACACAAATTCCTTTTAGACATTTCATCGAACAATTAGGGGCATCATTGGTGTTCTTTTTTTCTACAGTTTCAGGAAAAAAAGAACCAAAGGATTCATAATAGTATATCCAAAATCAATTTTCACCGTTTCAACTATTCCTTGTTCTATTCGCAAAGGTCAAGGAATTAAAATAGCTTCTTCTTTTTTCTTCACAAGTTCTAATTGAAAAGGCCAGAAAAGTTGAGATTAAACCTTGGAGAAACATAGCAACTGGGGGCAAGCCAGGTATCCTAGTAGGCAGGGGATTCAAAACAAAAGTGATTGATCCAGACCAGGAAAAGAAAGTGTAGTCTTGGAATGGGACTAGGTTTAGGTGTGGAATTCCTTTTCCAACACATCCCAGAATGGGCGTTATGGCAAAGAACAAGAAGAAAGCAATCTGTTACAAGGGACATAGTTATTAGATCTACTACTAGTGCTTTATCCATAGCCTTCCTTCCTTTACCAAAGCTATCTTCTCTGCTTGCTACAATGCCGCTTAGTTATGAAAGATAGGTTTATATCAAAGCATCCCCCAATTGAACCCATGGGTAAGAATGCCGAAACTTGTTGAATTTGCTTCGTAATCATCATAAAAGTAAACAATCACTGCCTCTCAGAGCAAGCTGTGGCAATTTATGAAATGCCGAGGAAACAAATTTCCCTGGCAAGATACAAGTCAAAAGAAGAATATACCCTTCTAGGAGAAACAAGCGGGCAAGCTCCCTGCGAAGCTCATCATAGCTGCTCAACTTGAAAGTATCTAGTGAATAAAAATTGAATAAAATATAGCAAGCTGATCATAGCTGCTCATCATAGCAAGCTCCCTGCGAAGCTCATCATAGCTGCTCATCATAGCAAGCTCATCATAGCAGCTCATCATAGCTGCTCATCATAGCAGCTCATCATAGCTGCTCATTATAGCAAGCTCATCATAGCAGCTCATCATAGCAAGCTCCCTGCGAAGCTCATCATAGCTGCTCATCCGTAGTAATCTTCAGAGTTTATCCTTGTTTTTGAGGTAGTTTTCGGTGATTATATTTTAAAAAATAAATAAATTTTAAAAAAATATAGATAGGTGTGATTAGTTAAATTTAGATATTGTTTGATAAAAATTATGGTTAAAATTTATGTATAGTAAAAAATATATATAAAATATTTGGTAATTGTATTTGAAAGTGTGGTTTCGGTTGCTTTTCAAAGTGTTTTTTACTTATAAATACATTAAAATATTTTTTTATTTTTAAAAAATAATTTTTGATATTAGCGCATCAAAATAATTTGAAAACTTAAAAAAATATTAATTTGAAGTAAAAATAAAATAAAATGTTTTTAATTTTTTTCAAAAACGCTTTTGAAACATAAAAATAAACAGGATTTTACAAAATTTAATTAAAAAAATATATAAAAACTATTTTATAAAAACTACATTTCCAACTTAATTTTTTAAGAGATCCTATAATATAAAATACAATTTAGTTTGTTATTAAATATCTTACTGTATTTATTGCACCGCAAACATAAAAACGATCGCATAACAAACGCAGCCTAATTTATCAAAACACGGGGTTTTTATGATTTCAAAAAAATTGAATAAAATAACACTGGCAAGAAGTTTTCAGCTCCCCATATTTATACAAAGTATTGGGAATGTTTGGGAACGTGGCTGCGGCTGTGTTCTTAAAAAAATTAATTTTTTTTATTAAAATTTAATATGATTTGTATGTTTTGGATCTTTTTGATGTGTTGATATTAAAAATAATTTTTAAAAAATAAAAAAACATCATTGACATACATTTTAATACAAAAAAATATTTAAAAAACACTCATAATCACAACAAAAATATTATTGTTTTGTATGTTTAGAGAGAGAGATAGACAATGCAGAGAGATATTATTATATATGGAAGAGATAAAATAAGTTTATAAGAAAATAGTGCGGATTTATATTCATTAAATATAAAAATAAAAATATATTTTCGTTGACCACTGAATCCAACAATAATTTCATAAATTTTATATTGAAAACAATAAACGAGTCAAAATATATAATTTGTTTTTGTAATTATCTTGAAAAAAAAAAAGTTGCAGACTTTTGGTTTTTTCAACCTCATTTTTCCTCTCTTCACTTCCATTCTTTCTTTTCTTCGGCTCCTTTCTTCAATTCTAAGCTTTTCTTCTTCTTCTTCTTTTCTTTTAAATCTTCATTTGTCCCATAATTTTAAGTAGAAAAAATAATATTTTATCTGTTTGAAAGTATGGTTGCAGTTACTTTTTAAAATATTTTTTACTCGGAAATGCATCAAAATAATATTTTTATATTTTTTAAAAATTATTTTTGATATCAGCACATCAAAATGATTAGAAAATACCAAAAAATATTAATTTGAATCAAAGAAAAAAATTAAAAAATTAATTTTTTTCAAAAGTACTTTTGAAACGCAAAAACAAACAGGGACGGACCACTTATCATTAGTGAAAATTTATATTTATTGATATATTTCATAAACTTTTTTTATATTTATTTTGGTATTATAATAACAGTTATTTTTAAAATATTTTTTATTTTTAAAAAATTATTTTTATCATTAAAAAATAAAAATAATTTAAAAATAAAAAAATAATTTAAAACAAATAAAAAATATAATAAATTTTAAAAATACTTTTTTAAAAAAAAAAACAAACAAGATAGTTGAAGAACTAGCGTGTAGGACACATTTTAAGACACGTATTCACATGAGAAAAGTCTACATGATGACACCAACCACGTTCTATCGATACAACGTATTTGGGTTAACAGTTGATTAAGAAGAGGCAACTTGTCTGAAATCTCCATATTGAACATGATTGGTTTTACAAGGCACGCTGCCCTAATGATTCCTAGCTTTTCTTTTTTATACAAGAAATATTATCCATTCAACTTGCATATTTATGATATTAAAATCTTTTTTAGAATTATTTTAAGAATATACCTGCACGTTGGTTTATTGCATTCAGATAAATTTAGCCCTTTGCTTCTCAAAATGGAGATTAAGTAAAATTTAAATTTTATTTTGTTTAAAATTAGTATTTTATATTTTTAAATGGTTTTAATGCACTGATATTAAAAATAATTTTTTAAAAAATAAAAATATATATTATTTTGATGTATTTATAAATAAAAAAATACTTTAAAAATAGTTATTAACACATTAACAAACACTCATTCATTTACTAAATTTGTTTTAATATTAGTTTTATACTTTAGATATATATAAAAAAAAAATCAAAGCAACAGACATATTTTTTCAACCACCAAACTAACTTTTGGTTTTTTTTTTTCCTTTTCTTTTTATCAATAAAATATATATAGCTAGGAAGGCAGGCAGGCACGCAGCCGCCTCTATTTCTAAATTTAATACAGTGCACTTGCCATAATGTATAGGAATCCAAAAGCCGCCCCTACCCTATATAAAGACCATAAATGACACCATGAATCAAATCACAGATTGACATAAGCTAGTATCCAGTAATCAACTATGAGCCACTTAACCAAATTTCTCACCTCCTCCCTCCTCTTTAGCCTTCTCATCATCTCTACTAATGCAGCCACCTTCGAAATCCGAAACAATTGCCCTTACACTGTGTGGGCCGCAGCCTCACCTGGCGGTGGGCGCCGTCTAGACCGTGGCCAGACTTGGTATCTTAATGTGCCTGCTGGCACGTCCATGGCTCGTATTTGGGGCAGGACAAATTGTAACTTTGATGGTAGTGGTAGGGGTCGTTGCCAAACTGGGGATTGCACCGGTGGCCTAGAGTGCAAGGGCTGGGGTGTCCCTCCCAACACTCTAGCAGAATATGCGTTAAATCAGTTTGGTAACTTAGATTTTTATGATATATCCCTTGTTGATGGATTTAATATCCCTATGGAATTTAGTCCAACATCAAGCGGTGGCTCAGGGAAGTGTCAGGCGCTTCTCTGCACAGCAGATATTAATGGGCAATGTCCTAATGAATTGAGGGCTCCTGGTGGGTGTAATAACCCATGCACTGTGTTTAAAACTAACGAATATTGCTGCACTAATGGGCAGGGGAGCTGTGGCCCTACCTATTTCTCAAGGTTTTTTAAGGATAGGTGCCCTACTTCTTACAGCTATCCCCAGGATGACCCTTCGAGCACATTTACATGCCCTGGCGGGACCAACTATAGGGTTATCTTTTGCCCTCGGGGGTCTCCTCATTTCCCCTTGGAGATGGTTGAAGAACAGCGTGCGGAGTAAGTAAGAAGCTAAGAACATAGCTGACGACTTGATTTATAATAAATATTATGTGCTGCCTTGAAAATCTGGTGAATTGAGGTCCGTGTATTATGTATGGCTGTGTGTATCTTTTTCCTTTTCCTTTTTCTTTTTCCTACTAAAAGAACAAAAAACGAGTCTGTGTGTTTTGTTCTTGCCTGTTTCCACGGGATGTAATAAAAATTCGAGTGAAATAAAGAAATGTTTAATCACATGGCTATGAGTTTAATTTTTTTTTTATTATTATTAATATAGGTATTTGGATTTATTTACACGTACCTGACTAATTTTAAAAATTCTAAAGTTACCGATCATATAAATTTTTAATTGCATAAAACTTATAAAATTTAAATTAATAACCTTTAAAAAATAAATCTAAAACTTTATCCATTAAATTACATTCCTTATATTTGCTGTGAGTTTACTTTAATTTGATGACATGACCAAGTTGCCACATATTTTTCAGTGACCAAACTCGTTCCCATTGACAAGTAATTACATAAACCAAGATTTTCTTTACAGTTGCTTCCCGTATTAATTAATTAATATTATTTTAATTTCCTCGCTGGCTCTAATAAGATCACCATCTTATTTACTATTGCATGCACTATTTTCCCATGTTGTCACATCACATCAATTCAAGTTTTCTCCAACAAAATTATAAGGCAGATGCAATGCATGTGAAGTGAAGGAATGGATAAGGCAAATAATATTCCACGCGCAATTCCTCCCTTTCAATCGGTATCAATCTATACAGGTGTCCCGCGCTTTACTGCGCTGAATTTTTTGTAATGTAAGAACATGTGATTTAAAAAAAGTTATTTAAATTACAAGTGCTGTCAATATATTTTAAAAAATCCATCACTTAATATCATAAAAAATATGAAAAAAAATGATTTTCCATCCCTAAAAATTCAAAATATTGAAAACTTAACTTTAAATATCATCAAACTTTAAATTAAAGATTAAAATTAAAAAAAAATCAAATTCATAAAAAAACTCAAATAAAAAATAAAAATCAAGAGAATAAAGATCAAACTTGAAAAAATTAAAAATCAAGCCAATAATAAAATTAAAAAAAAATTAAAATTTAATAAAAGAATTAGGAATCAAATCTAGAAATCAAAACATTAAAGATCAAATATAAAATGTTATAAAATAAAAAATAACAAAAATATCCATATACACAAAGCTTAGGAGATTTGATTTTAAAGGCAATTTTATCATTCTAATTTTTTTTAAAAATATAAAAAACAAAAAATGGTCCTTAAAGTAATTAAATGAAAATAACTTTTAAAGAAAATTTAATAATTTTACCGTGATATGAAAACATGAGATGATAAATTTACCGAATTACTCACCTACCAAAGCAAGTTGTTTTTGTGCCGCAGAGGTAAAATGATAAATTTACCGTGCAAAACCTCTTTTAGGTTTTAGGTTTCGATATAATATCAACATAGGTTTCTTTAATATTTATCGGTCTGAGGTACAAGCTAAAACAGCACCCCCTAATTAAGTAAAATGACCGCATTTTTTATATGCTCAGAGTCAGGGATATCAAAAATTAAAAAAATAAAGGAAAAGGAATATCCTTGGCCAGGTGCCATTTTATGCCGAGCTTTTAGTACTTTTCTCTGATCTTTTAGGTGCGTAGCTAGGCGAGGCGAGGCTTCTTTACCGAACTTTGAAACACCATAAAGTTTCAGAGCATTACCTCTCTCTGTCCCGTGCAAGTATGATGGCTTTCGGTAAAGCGACACTCTGCATCTGCTTGTCGATTAATGGTAGATAATGAAGGCTGGTTACTTGTTGGGTTTAAAAAATATTTTTAAAAAATTTAAATTTTTTTATTTTTTATTTTATTTTAAATTAATATATTTTTAATATTTTCAGATTATTTTGATATGTTAATATGAAAAATAATTTTTATTTTAATATATTTTAAAATAAAAAATATTTTAAAAAATAACCACAATTACAGTAGAAATCACGCTCGAAGTTGAAAGGCAGCTCGTGTGGCCTTTCTCCGAACCTCGTAATATCACAGCACTTTCCACGAAATGCTGTTGTAATTAGCCTCGTAAATTAATCCTTTGTTTATATGGATGATATTCGCACTTGAAAAATCGACGCCCAGCTTGCTGCATATCCTGCTGACTTCGATGGCAAGAAAAGTCAAGCACGGAGATTCAAACTCTTCAGACGACAAATAATGGAGGAATCCATTTCACTCAAAAGCAAGATTGGCAATGAGAATGTGACTGCCATTTTCTCTTGCTCTTATCCATACTCTTGCCTCCCATCTCCAACTTTTCACTCTATAATCCTCTCATGTTCAAAAGATAATTAATACAAATCTCTTCTACTTATCCATGTTACTAAAAAGTCTACAAAAGAATATGAAAAAAATAGAACAACATCCTAATAAAAACAATTAATTAACAAATATTTCAAAATATTTTCACAAACCAAGTAAGCTCCAAGTCCAAAGAGCAAAGCAGTTAATTGATTACGATTTAAAATCCCACATTTTAACAAACACTTCAACACAAACAACAACTTTATTACCAAAAACCTCAAGATCCCACAACATTTTAGTTCAAGTTTGATGCAAAAGCACGTCGAAAAGCAATGCCTCACACATAAATACATCATCATCAACACCTTCACTTCGATACAATGGATAAATTGAGTTCTTTTATGTCCAAATAAGCAAAGTTTGAATCAAGTATGATGTGATTGAGTCGACCCTATCAACGTCTATCAAAACATCATCATGCTTATTTGTAGTTTCATCATTATAGTCATCATCAATCCCATTGAAATTTATCAAATATATAATTAAAACATAATCAATGTATAATTATTACATGTTACATAACAGTTTATTTAAAACAAACCAATAAGTAAAGCATCAATCATTCATTATCATCAAAGAAATTATCTTTAATAGTTATCATTGATAGATCACATCGAAAGATATCTACTTCTTCAGTTGTTAAGGTTAATGGATCATCTTTTACAACCTAATTTTCAATGTCACAAAATGCCTCAAAATTTATTAGATCATAATTTCATCTTTTTCAATAATTTCTACATAGTCAAATTCAAGATAAGCACAATATAAGTATCGATGATACAACTTAATAACATAATATAATATTTAAAGAATTAAATAACATAAAATATTTTTCTTTTAATCTCAAATTATAGTGGACATAAAGAAGGTGATTAAGTTATTGATACTCCAATTTATTTCTCTTCTTGGAGTGGATACCTTAAAAAATACTCCAATTCCTCTCACAACATGGATAACTATAAGTTTGATTTAAAACTCTTAAAAGATGAAAAAACTAAACTAGAAAAATAATATATCTTTATATTATTTCATTATTAAACTAGAATCTCTTTAGATTTTTTATTTTAATTTTGCTTGATTCTCCTATTATTTTTATTTTCTTTTTTTTCATGATCTCCCATTATATATTGTTTGGTCCTTAATCACTTTAGTTCCTTTTTCTTTCTTTTCTCTCATTTCACTCCCTAAATTCTTTTACTTTCTCTTTTATTATTTACAAAAGTAGATGAAAATACAAAATAGACGAAAACTAATTGAACTTCATTGCAAGCATATTCTTGAAAAAAATTTATATTTTGAAAATGTATTTAGAATTAGAAGTCAAAAACAGGTTATGACACAAACAATAAATTATATTTTCTTTGAAGGTAGTATGAAACTAATTATGTAATAGTGATGTATTTATACTTTATTTAGTATAATGAAATTACCATTTTCTTACTATAAAAAAACACTTTCCTTTCTGAAAAAAAAAACCTAATATTTATTTTAATTGAGATATTAAATCTATGGAGGATAATTGTGAAACAATTACAAATTTCAAGGGTAGAGAAAGTTATGGCATTATTTTAAAACTCCCAAAGAATTATACTGCTATGAAGAAAAAACATATGAAACAGGATAGCTGTGAAACAATAACAAATTTCAAGGGGGTGTTGAAAAAGTTAAGGCTTTATTTTAAAATTCTCAAGGAATTCTTTTATTTGCCCTGTTTTTTTGGTCATTGATGTGATATTGTGCTTGATAGGAGTGCAAAACCAAAGAAAGCATTTAGACATGGTTGGCATGGCATAGTTTGCAGGTTTTAATAAGAATTCTTTGGCCATGGTGTTGCTGGTGTTCCAAGTGACAACTATCTGCTATATCTTGATTTACCTTCCGATATGGTCGTCTCTCTCTCACAGATACACACAATTAATACACAAAGATACTGCATCTCCATTATATTTATGTTTGAAGTAGAGATCATTCCTAACCCTAAGCTATCTAGCTTGTTTTGCAGTGCGGCGTACTTTTGTTCCAATAAAATTTACGAGGTTTTGATTTGGTTGGATGAAGAAACATAAATATATCTTGTTAATGTTGACATTCCTAGGGGTTAGACATTTTAAAGCAAGCAAAGAATCTCCAGAATAACATTTAGCGTGACGTGACATGCCATGATGAAAATGGATGACAGAAAATCTAGTACTTTTGCATGAAAAGGAAATACGTGTTCCAAGCGCATAGATATTTTCCTTGCTGGTATAGAATTTGGATTCATTCACAAGCAATCGAAGTATCGGTAGCTGCAACGAAGAAAATGAAAGAGCTCGATAGGATATAATCCCCACGCCAATAAATAAGGTTGCATTTGATTTTTGGAAACAGTTCCCATTTTAATATTCCTCTAATTGTTACAGTTTTTAAACTCGCGTGTTTTCTCAAACAAATTTGGCTGGTGAGAAATTAAAAATTCTTTAATTTAATTCAATCCATGTTAGAGCTTATCACAATTCAGAAAAAGAGGGAAAAACTTCACTTATATGTATCTATGCTTGAAATAACAAGCCACCCAAGCTGGTGATCGCTTGGGAATGGATAGAAATGGTGCATTGGAGCCACAGACAGATTAGATCCTCGATCCGAGTCTTATGCCAGATAGTCCTGGCTTTCATTCCTTCCCAATCGTTAGACTTTTAGGTCTCGTTTGAGGTGTGTGACATTAGGGGGCTGCAGAGCCTAGTTGATCTTATGAAGTGAGGAAAATTCGATATCCTTATCAGTCAGAATTTGAGACTCTTGATGTGGTGCCAAGAACATTTCCTATCATAAAAAGGAAGCAGGAAAGGTGCTACAGAGACCTCCTATGACCAAAAACTGTAAGACGTTTGTGTATGTTACCTACGGAGGTGCGACCAGTTTTACATAATTGAACATTCTATTAACTCAAAGTATCTGGAAATAGTAAGCAAAGCAGTAAAGTTGCGATAATCTCCAATTCAGAAATACTGCCTTAAAGACTCTACGTCCCTGATCCTTGCATGAACAATTTTGATCCTCGTAACATCACCAACACAAATAGATAGCATGTACTCGAGCAACAGCTCCTGGAAAATACTCAAATAGTCACCATAACAGGGTTACTTCACACGCATACATTTTTTTTATCCACAGATCTACCTATTTATTCATGCTTTGATGATAAAATCACACTTATTCACTGATTATCATCCTCCCGGCTTCCCAGATGCGAATGGTTTTAGCTTCCGACCTCTTAACAGGGAGCTTTAAAGCTACTGCAGGTTCCCACTGAGCTATCTCTTTGGAGCAATTTGGCAATATAGCATAAATATATGTAAGGTTACAATTACCATGTCAACTTGATTGAAGAGAAGGACTTCTGTCTGGCTCCATAGAAACCCAAAATGTAACAAAGTGAGATAAGCAAGCAAATTAAATCATTGGATGAAAGATGTTAAAAGGTTTGGAATGTACTTTCTACACTTCCAATGCCTGTAAGCCCAGTTCGGATTTATATACAGCTAATTTGCAGACTGCAAAACAGAGAAAGGCAAGATAGTAGATAAATTTAGGTCATTAGAGGAATACCATAAAGGAGAGAACGCCAAGAAGAAAAATATAAAGCTAGTAAGACTTCATTCAAGAATGAAGAGTGTAAAAGAGAGAGGCCAAAGAGAAAATCAGTACTGACGCTAAAGAAGACATGGTAAATATTTTACTCCAGAGTTATTAGACAAAAAGATTTATAATTCTTTATGAGGACATTTCATCAGACATCAATTGCTGCATGAACGGAGCTGGTAAGAGAAAACATGATGCATATTCTTCTAAATGAATAAAAAGAGAGAGGCCAAGGAGGAAATCAGTACGTAAGGTAAAGAAGACATGATAAATGCTGTTCTCAGGTGGCCATACTAAGAAAAACAAATACATGATTCTTTGTGTAAATATAAATGAATGGGATTGGTAAGAGAAAACATGATGCATATGCTTCAAAATTGGTTATTTTTAAAGATGCGTCATGCCTTATCTAAGACTATCATCAATAAACAAAACTAGAAAAAACATCATTCACAATTTTGAAAGCAAAATGACGAATCATCCAAGCACT
This sequence comes from Populus trichocarpa, assembly GCF_000002775.5. Taxonomy (NCBI): domain Eukaryota; kingdom Viridiplantae; phylum Streptophyta; class Magnoliopsida; order Malpighiales; family Salicaceae; genus Populus; species Populus trichocarpa. Next base: position 8,266,815 of record NC_037285.2, on the reverse strand, counting down.
AACTGATGACCCAGTGACTCAAACCAAAAGATTTCAAAACTGGTGCCATCAAACCTGTGAATCTTTCTGTTTTTCCACATATTTTCTCCCATTCAGATTTAAAATTCAAAGCATTGAATGTAAAAAAGCAAAACATACTAGAAGAGGGGGTGTAGAAGGTAACCACAATTAAGGTCTTCCAGTAATCAACTCGGGACTAGAGCAAGGTGACCAAAAAAATAGTTCTTCCAAAAGAAAATGAAGACATTGAACCAATATTTAGTTAAATCCACACTTGAAATAAAGCAAAGTCATGCTATAATATGACAACCTAGTCCCCCCTTTTTTTTCCAGTAGAACAACAACCTATTCCTGAAAAATGGTAACAACAACCTAGTCCTGAAATAATAAAACTTATTCCAATAGTTTAACATCATCCCAACTCTAGCTTATGTTGCCAATTTTGTTGTGCTCTTACTGTTAAACGGTGTGTCCTTTAGAGTTCATGCAATCATGTCAACTCTTCTCTTTCCATATAAATGCATCAAAGGGCTTTTAGACTAGTAGTAGTGAGTCATGCATTAAGAAGTAATACCATAACACCAGCAATGCTTAGAACTACAAACAGAAATCAAAGATGCATGGATAAGAAAAAATAGATAAATCAAACTATTGGTTTATAAAACCATTTGGAGATAAAAGGTCGAATATTTTGCTCTTGATAGCATTGAAAGGAGTAAAGTCAGAAAGAATCCGTCTAAAGTGATGTTGACTCATGAAATTGAAACACTGCTAGATAATGCAATTTTACATTGATCATTGATGAAATCCCAGAGTCAATTTTGAAAATAGAGCAGAAATCATGATCACTTCAGATTCTGATACGGTAAAAACAGACATTCAAACTCCTAGATTTGAATTTTGTGTTGCAGTTCAAAACTAAGGAACTCAGGTAAACATATTCTCATTGGTAATCATATGCATATTAATTAAAGCAGAAAACAACAAATTGATTTCCTCGTACCAATCTCATTGAACTGATCATTAATAAACATTTATAGACTTGATAAAATACAAGGCCATTTACAAATATATCAACTATCAAACAAACTAAGCTCTAAAACAACAACAAACCCCTAATATACAAAAAAATAAATAAGATACTGCCAACTTTCAAAAAGTAATGTGCAGTCTTACAATTAATCCAGAAATGCCAAACTAGCCCCCTTTTTAAATCAAGATCCCATTACAGAACTTTGCCAAACCTCAACAGACTGCTGATCCTTCCACGTCACGAACATTCTGTCCCCTCCAAAAGCCAAATTAGTTACCCTTGGCCCTGCCATATCCTTCACTCTACCCATCAAATTCTTCCTAAACACCCTTTCCGGCAATCCCTCTTCTCTCTTCTTTGACGAATCCATCACCACCTCAGACCAAAGCTCAATATCACCACCTCTACTACAGAACACTTGATTCCCATGAGCCTCAATCTTACACCCAACCCCCTCTTTCCTCACATTCCCCACCTTCCTCTCATCACCTAAACAAACCCACGAATCAATACCCTCACTCCCTAGCTTCCTCAAATCTGCATAAAATACCTCCCCAGAATTCACTCCAACTTTAAATATTGATGACAAATTATCTGAAACAGTAATATCTGAAAAGCAATCAACCTTTTCCTTGAACTCCCAAACCACACATCCACTCCTTATATCCCAAAACTTCACATTCCCTAACACACCCGACGGTCCACTATGAGACCCCGATGCCATTACCACATTATAACTCTCTACCCACTTCAATTTCGTGGCCGGTATAGCAGAATCCAAATCAGCACCAAATATTTCATAATGACCAATCTCAGTAACTGGCGATAAAGTCTTTAAATCATAAACCAATATTGAATTCGAGTTCCGCCTACTTGATTCGAAACTCGTAAACAACAAATCATTAGATGACCCAATTGCTTGTACTGTTGACCCTGATTTAGTCACATTTTCCCAATTCAATGTCTCTAAAACTAATCCCTTTTTCTCTAGATCAAGAATTTGCAACCCCGAGAAATCAGTGGCCCCAACAGCAACCAAGTTTGGGGAAATCGCTAACATGGAATCAATTGCAGTGAATTGGGTTAAAGCTGTTGACTTGTTCTGCAATGACCAATCAAAAGATGTGATCTTGCTACCATGAGACACATGCAAGGAACCGTGCGGTGTAGCGGTAATCGCTGACGCCGTGTCCCGGCTATTCAAGGGTAAAATTACGGTTTTTTGGAGGTTAAAAGGATCAAATTGAGACGGGTTCGAGAGAGAATTGACTAATAAAGACTCAATCTTGTAAAACTTTGACTCTTCAATCAAGTCTTTGAGATCGTAAGACTTGGCCTTTGAGGGGAGATTTCCGGTTCTCAAGAGGGATAAGAGAATAGAGAATAAATCAGGGTCTCGGTCGATGAAATGGGGAACGAGTTGATTCAGCTCGGAGAGTTGGGACAGGAGGGATTTCGGACCTGCTTGAGCTAGGGTTTGATCTGTTGTTTGAAAAATTCGCCCACCAACGTTAATTGTGACTATGTTTGATTGTGTTTTTGGGTTAATCTTGAGTTTGTGGAGACTAAGGTTGTTGCTTTGAGAGGACATAACAGTTGTGGTTGTGAAGGTAGCCATTGCTCTTGTATTTTGTAATCTCTTCTATGCCTTTAAGAAGAAACTTCGAATCCCAAAATTGAGGAGGTGATGGTGGGCTTGTGGTGGTTGTGGAGGTGGCGCCAGAGATGGATTGTAAGGAGTAGGGTAGGGAGTTGTGAGGGTGATTGTGCTAATTATATAAGGGCAAGCAAGGTTTTGTTTTCTGGTCAAACATGAGTGGCAAGCAAGGTTGTTCTCTAGAAACTTTTCTTTCTTTCAACGATGCTTCTTATTATTCGTTTAAGGGTTTTAATTTGGTTGAAAAGTAACCGGTGTCTGGTGGCCAAGTTAGACCACCCTTTATTTGACATGTCTCTTCAAAGTATATGTATATAAGACTAATTTTGTTTTTGTGTTTTAAAAAAAATAATTTAATTTTTATTTTAAATTAATATTTTTTTTGATATTTTTAAATCATTTTGATGCACTAATATCAAAAATAATTTTAAAAAATAAAAAATATTATTTTGATATATTTCCGAGTGAAAAACCTTTTAAAAAGCAATCACAACCACACAGGCTCTAAGAAACTTTTTTCAGTAACTAGTATAACCCGAGATACCACTGTTTATCCTCTCCTATATTGCTCTAAATAAATTAAGTAAAATTTTATATTTTTTTAATTTTATTCTTAATTTTTTTTTGCAATTTAATCCTAAAAAAATAAATTAATTTTAATTTCTTATAAAAAGATAGGATTAAAAAAAAATAACTGAAATGAAAAAGTTATCAAACATGAGTGACATAATATAAGTCTCGCAAAATATATATTTTGGTCATTGAACTTTAAAAATCATGTAAATTTTTGTACCTTAATATTTTTTCAATTCAATTTTGGTACAAAAATTTATTTTTGTTATTTTTTTAGTCCATTGTTGAGTGAAGAGAGAAAAAGGTCACCAGATTCTGGCAATAGAGATAAAAAAAAATATTGTTGACACCGATTTAAAACACCAAAATAAACGATATTTGTGTCAAATGGTTCCATTTGATGAGAGAAGTTCATATTAAGTGTTTTTTTTACCTTTAAAGTTCATTAAAAAAAAAATCTAAACTTGGGTTGATTTTTGGTTTTTTTGGGTGGTTTTTTGGATTTTTTAGGTCATGGATAGGTTTATCACGGTTTCTATGATGTTTTATAAGTGCTTTGAGTAAAAAACTTGTTGAAAAACTGGTTTTTTGGTAAAAACAACTTAAATCCTGATTTCCTGGCTACCATAGCGGTTGGAATCTGAACAAATCAGACGACACGTTGTTTTATTTTTTTAAAAAAAAAGATTTGGGGCAGAGTTGTTCACCCCAGTTTCAAAGAAAAAAATTAAGGGCTCAATCGCGCGGCCTTAACAAAATGGGTTAGGTGGGCTGACTTGACTTGCCAAGTCCAGCGGCATCTCACCTTTGCTTTTTTTTTTTAATTTTTAAAAATTAATGGTTTTTTTATGGTTTTTTCTCTATTTTTTAATTTATATTTAAATTAGAACCCCTTATCTCTTTTATTTTATTTGGAGAGTTTCTTTTAAATGACAATTAATTTTTTTTAGTTATGCATTTAAATTTGAAGAGTTTTTCTGATTTATTTATATTTTTTTTTATCTTTTGTATAGATAAAATTTATTTTTGAAAAAACAATTATTTTCAGATAATATTTATATCAAGTGCATCCTTGCATAATGTTTTTTTATTATTTTATTCGGTCAATTTAATCTGTTTCTCTATTTATATTATTATTTAATTAAATAAAAAAATATTTTAATAAAAAAATCAGCAAACACAATCGGGTAAATGTCCTGTTTTTCAAGATTAAATATGTTAATCTCCATCTATCTCTTAATTTTTCAAGTTTTATTTTCAAGTATTATTAATAATAATTTATTTATTTATTAACACACATAAGTTTTTAATTTATTTAATTACATATATGTATAAAAAATCTATTTAAACTTAAATTTTTTAAATAAAAAAAAATATATTAAAAAAATTACATACACAATTTTTATATAGCAAATAAAAATATCTAAAGTGTGACAGAGCACGAGTCACATAAGCAGCGTGATGCAAGAAAACTAACTCGACAATGGTTTTAACGTTAAAAAAAAATTAAATTATTCTCTCAAGATGTATAATTTTGGCTCATGATCATCGTGTGACACAGGAGGAATGCTTTACATGTGATTTTTAAACTTATTGCACATGTTTTGCACATGTTCATATATATATATATATAGTAAAATTCCAGGTGGTGCTGGTATATTGACCATTTGAATTTGACCAGAACCCACATGCTTGTCATTCCTCCTGTAGTTTGTGCTGTTAAAAAAAGTAAGAGAATCATGTTCTAAGCCCCTTCTTTATTATTTCATATTAATAAATTTTGTGATTCTTTTTAAGAGAAAATCTCATGATACCTTTCAATACATGCATATATTAAACTATCCAAATTGGAGAAATTCACTCTCTCTTTTGTAGTCTAATTGCTTGTTATTTGTTGTTTAACATTGTTATAATTTTTGTGATTGTGATTAAAAATAATAGGTTTAAGAAAAATACTTTAAAATTTTTGCTTTAAAAAAATATATTTGATTAAAACTGCTCTAAGATAGATTTATGTAAAAAACAAGTCTTCATAAATAAAAATTAAGTTATTTTAGCTTTTAAAAAATTAAAATTTGAAATGCAATTATGTATAGAATTTTATGAGAAAAACAAAAATTATTTAGCTAACCAAACAATTTTTTTTTCAGAGTTAGGTAAATAATAAAAACTATCACATAATCAAACCAACCGTAGATTATCCACATTGTTTCCAAGTTGTTTCATTAAGGCCATGTTTGTTTCCCGGAATTCCCTTTCCGGAAAACCACTTTTCAAATTTTCCTGTGTTTGTTTGCCATTAGAAAAATTGATCAACGGAAAACACTTTCCGGTCAACGGAAACACTTTTTGGTCAACGGAAAACATTTTCCAGTCAAAGAAAAATTTGGTTTAGTTTCCAGGAAAGTGTTTTTCCTTTTGGCTGTGTTTGTTTTCCGGAAAGTGGTTTCCGGGAAACCACTTTCCAAACTTTCCTGTGTTTGTTTGCCATTAGAAAAGTTGGTCAACGGAAAATATTTTCCAGTCAAAGGAAAATTTGGCTTGGTTTTCAGGAAAGTGTTTTCCTGAAAAATTTGAGCGGAAAACACTTTTCGGAAGTTGTGAAAAATTTAGAAATGTTATTATTTGCTGATTATATCAAATTTGATCCTCAAACTTTTGATTGCTATATATAATTTGTTTTGTATATTTATTTTTCAATTCCATCTCTTAAAAATTAATTTTTATATTAATTTTTGTCCTTATTTTTATAATTGCTATTTGCTTTTTCCTTATCATTTTTTTATTGAAATTTTTTATCTATCAAATTTGGTCCTCATTCTTTTGATTGTTACTTATTTTATTTGAAATAATTTATGAAATGTCAATTATTATTATTTTAATTTATTCTCCTTTCATTTTTTTTTTAATTTTTTAGATTTGATCTCTATTATTTTGATTATTATTTATTTTATTTGAGATAATTTATGAAATTATATTTTTTTTCAATTTCATTCTCATTCAACCTTTTAATTTGTAAGATTTGTTCCTCATTATTTTAATAAACTTGAGAAAAATAAAACATTAATAAGTTATTTTCCAGCTCATTTTACATGACATAACTAAACACTGGAAAATGTTTTCCAACTTATTTTTCATTACACTACCAAACATTGGAAAATACTTTTCCGGAATTCACTTTTTCCGGAATTCACTTTCCAAAAAGAAACTACTTTCCAGCAAATAAACGGGGCCTCGTCTAAGCGCTTCCACCAAATACAAGCATTCATTTCACTTGTGCAAAATATTAGTTGATGTAATCGGAAATCGAATAGTTTACCCCAACATCTCAAATCTGTTTTTTTTTTTTTTTTTTTTTTTTTTTTATTCATTGCATTGGTGCAAACGTTAAAATAAAATAGCAATGAACATGAGCATGAGCATGATCGTACATGCTTCTCAAGAGTATACAAACACGAAATTAATATTTTAGTTTATCAATCGAAGCAAATCATCATACAATCCTTTTTACTTGATTTAAGCCAAGATAATTTGAGATTTGAGAGAGTTTTGCTGATGTTTAAGAAAATTACATCTTCCTCAATCGTTAATTTTCAATTCTGACACCATACCGTGAAAAAAAATTATGAATCTTTCATTTAGATGGCATAATCAATTGAAATAAACAAATATAACTTGATTTCAATATATAGAAAATAGACCCAAAGATGTTACCAAATTAAAAAGAATAAATTATAAATTAGTCTCTTTAATGGTTGTCTGTCCAAAAGGTGGGTAGATTTTGCAAATCCTCTCTCTCTCTCTCTCTCTCTCTCTCTCTCTCTCTGTCTCTGTGTGTGTGTTTGCTGCAATGAGATGTGGAATTTAAAGCATAGAAACACTTGAAAGAAAGATAAGTTCTTGACGTTTGCAATAGATATAATAATCAAGAACACCCACCAGTCAAGTAAATCTAATTATCCTCTTATAAACTACTAGGAGAGTACATCGTGGCAGTCTGGCAGCTATAGAGGTTAGGGACACTAAACCTGCTGGTGGTGATTTCTGGAACAGGAGGAGGTTCTGATTGAAGGAAAGATGCAGCCTGCGGGGGAGGAAGGAGAGTGTCAGCCACTGCTTGGGTTGGGTTTTCTGCTTGGGTTGGGTTTTCAGCAGCAGGAACGAGCAACATTCCCAGAAGGATTCCAACACGTGTTAACAAATATCTTTTAAAAAAAAATTACGAATTTCAATCGCAACAAATTTAAAAAATGAAACCAGAAATAAAAATTAATTACATAAAAAATATATATATAATTAAAAAAATAAAAGTCAAAATAAAGATAAAAAATAAATAAGAGGGCAACAAAATTTTTTTTATTGGAGTGTTAAATCAAAAAGAAAATTGACTTTAACAAAAAGAAGATAAAATCAAAAGAATAAGAATCGAGTTGAAAAAGTAATATACTATAAACTTTGATTGAATGATAAAATTGAAAATCAATAAAACTTTAACAAAAAAGCCAAAGAAAAAAATTAGAAATCCAAAAAACAAGATTCGAATTGGAAAAAATACTATATAACAAACTACAATTGAATGACTAAATGGAGAAAGAACAAAACTTTTATAAAAAGTCCAAGAAAAAAACTAGAAATAAAAAAAATAAGAACCGATAATAAAATACCAAAAACAAAGAAGATTAACATGTGCTTTGTAGGGGAGGAGAGTGAAAACAAGGGGGGAAACAGTCATTGGCGACAAACCACCCATCATCTGTTGACACACGCAACACTAGAAGAAATAGGAAGCGACAATCCTTCAAACAACACAATAGAAGTTGACATTTGACGACCGATTACCACCGCATGCACTCAAAGAGTTGTAGCGGCGTCTACTCGTTGGCGCGCGCATGTCACGCTACAACAACTTTTCCCTTTTCTTTTAAATATTTTCACATAAATGCCCTCTATACTACTAGAAAACAACAAAAAATCCTAAACATAAAGACAAAATGTCCAAGAAAACTTCAAAATTATTTGACTCAAGAGCATTTAAGTTGTTTTATTATTCATTAAAAAAATAACCACGAAGTCCCTAGACAAAAACTCTTTTTTTGTTTTTTCTCTAAAAGGTTATTTTAGTGATTCCACTATTAAAAAAAAAAACAAAAATACCCTTGTAACCCTAATATTTTTTTAAAGACACGTGTTCTTGTGAGAAGAACATGCTACCTCCATTACTAGCTTTCATTTTGCGTTGAGAGGGACAAAATGAGAAAAATATATTAATTTCCTCATGTATTTTAAAGTTTCTACTCATCAATAGATTCTAATTGATCAAAAGAATTTTAAAGTGTAACACTCAAATAATAAAATATAAAAATAAATATATTGACACTCAATTAAAAATTATTTCTTAAAAAGTTTAAACATTATTCAAATAGTAGAATTAAAAAAATAGACATGTAAATTGATAAAGAATTTAAACGACTAAAGGAACGTGACTTTACAATGGCAAACAAATGATAGGCCTTTTAGGAGTCAAGAGAACACCAGCTGTCAGGGCCTTAGAGGGTTCACCAGTAACTGGGCCTTTCTTGGATAGGCTATAATTTGCGAAACCATAGCGACATCTGTTAGCAGCGCGCAGAGTAAAATATTTATTTATTTATTTTGATTTTTAGGATTCAACAGAAGGCCCCGGGGACTGGGGCTGCATAATGATGGGTCCCCCCAGAAATCCAAATCTCACCTTTTGAAAAATCAAGTTTTAACGGTTGAACATAGAGAAAAAGGAGGAAACTGAGATATAAAAGTCCTCAAGTAATTAATGATTCGAGCGTGTAGTTATTGTTGTTTCGTAAAATATTTTAAAATAATATTTTTATATTTTTAAAAAATTATTTTTAATATTAGGGTATTAAAATAATTTAAAAACACTAAAAAATATTAATTTAAACAAATTAAAAAAATTAATTTTTTTTAAATACTTTTAAAATATAAAAATAAACAGGAAATAATATTAACTTGTCGGGATGAATGATGAGATGAGAGATTTAGGGTGTCGTCGTTTTTGTTTCTACTTTTGTGTTTGTTGTGGGTACAACTCTCCACCGAAAAAAATGCAAAAATAAAAATAGTAAATTCATGATTCTATTAATGTGTTTTTTGTGGTGGACTAATTACTAAAAACAAAAATTGCAGCAAAAATAAATATACACTTAATGGACTGAACTGGAACATGCAGAAATGGGTTTGTTGAGAAATTCTTGACTTGCAATATTCATGCTCAGGTTCTGATGTGCTCTAGCCAGGTAAATCTAATTTTCCTCTAATAAACTGGGGAGGAATCCTTAATCTTTTCTTTGATTGATGCTGCTTCGTACCAGATATCGAAATCTCCAAACAGGGGCATTGATGAAAAAAGAAAAAGTAAAGGACAAAAACCTTCCATCTTGGCATTATTAAACTATCTATTCATCATCTATATTACAAATGGGGATTATAAGAACTCGATAGATACTGTTAGTTCATCTTTCTGCCTAAGGAAGAGAGATATGTGATACACTATGCAAGCGAGAGCTAGGCCAAAAAAAAAAAAAAAAACTCAAAACTATCATCTGTCCCTGTTTTCAGGTCTCGAAGGACTCAAAAACAGCCTTCATTTAAGGGTCAGTCTACCTTCCTTCCCGCAGCAGATGAAAAATTCACTGCAATTGGCTTCAGTAAGTGGTGGTGCTCGGTTTCTAGCAGCAAAAATCCTAGATGGCTCCAAGAAGAGGTCTATTTAGACACTAGCTAGCTAACACCTGACTGCACCATAGGGAAGAACGACCAGTTCTTGGTGGTCTCACCCTCCTTCCCTATAACACTTCCATTGGCCCACCAGTTTGAACTACTAGGCTTGCGTGAATCTCCTTCATCAGCATTGTCAAAGTTAAATTCTTTAACAGAGCCAAGAGTGATGGACTGTTGCTTTCGATGCTGTGGTGCCGCCTCTCCATCTGTTGAAGCCATCTCTGGCGAGTCATTAGATGTTACACCAACACGACACTCAAAGCTTTGTATCGATTCACCAGAGTTCTTTTCTTCTTTAGCTTGCGTGCCATTTTCCACATATTCTGGCACAGTTTTAATAGAAAATGCTGGCTTCTCTTCCACACATCTCGAGGCATCTTCAGCAGTTAACTCAAAAGACACTCTATGATTAACAACTTGACCATTCTTGTGTCCATTGCCTGAACGAGGGCGTGACGGAACATCAGAAAACTGACGATGCAGGAGAAAGTTGGGCGATCCGCGCCTCACAGATTCTGGAGTCAAAGCCCCTGAACCTTGATACGATCCCCATTCACATGTGGAGAGCTTATCAAGGTTCAAGAGCTTTGGCGGTTCGCCTATTCGAAACTCAGGAAAGTGAGCACCACCAACAGCAAACTCGCCATCAGGGAAAGGAGATGATGTGCCTGAACCTGAAATGCCAGAGCTAGGTGAAATGAGCTGGCCGACCGGGCTTCCAGGATGAAACTGATATGACTGAAAATCAAATGGGAATCTCAGACCCGTATCACCATTTCGGAGGCTAGGGTCAAGGAATTGAGCAAAAGGAACCTCAGGCGAGGAAGGTGTAGTCAAGTGGACAGACTCAGGAGGAGGAGTGAAAGGAGCAGTTGATGGTTCAGTGGTAAAAGTTGAGAACACAGGTGGTGAGACTAACTGGGTTTCATGGGCATAAGGACCAATGGCAAAAATAGAGGCAGGTCCACTGGGAGAGTACATGCTGGCAGAAATAGAGGTGAGGGACACTAAACCTGCTGGTGATTGAGTAACAGAAGGAGGTTCTGATTGAAAGAAAGAGGCAGGGGAGGAGGGAGGTGCAGCGAAGGGAAGTGTGACTACCGGTGCTTGGGTTGGATTTTCAGAAGCAGGAGCACCATTTCCAGGAGCTGATGGTTCAGGAAAAAGGACAGCATGACCAATTTGTTTTTTGTGTTTCTGATATCCAAAACACAAATATATACTCCAGCAGCTCCCCCATCTTCTCTTCTGTCCACACAAACTAGTATTAGAACATTAAATCACACCAAACATCCGCTCCAGCAAAGGAGGATTATTTCTTTTTCTCATGATAAAAGATTGGAATAAACTCTCATGCACGACCCATGAAGGAAACCAATAAAGTGAATTCCAATATAGCAGTTGTTTTAACACACACTGAGCAGCTACATGGATTAACGAATCAAAACAAGACCTTATATTTACTTTTGACAGATTCACAAACAATAAATCATCGCAGAGAAAAAATAGCGTCTATATCCTATTCAGTCCGTTGTCGCTACTACTGCAATAAGCAGAGCCCATTACGCCTACACTTACAAATCTTATTGACTACTACCCATCAAAAGAAAGAAAGAGAGAGTTCATAAATAATGGTATAGATACAATAATAAAACACAGCCAGCATCCGGAAACAATAATCAAGAATTCCTCTTTCAAGTAGCAGCATAGGCATAAAAGAAAATGAGACAAACTCAATCATGTTACCAAGTGCAAGACTCGGATAAAACCAAAACTAATGATCAACATCTAGCTTGATTCAAATCTCATTTGTCGAGCGTCACAATAACTTTATCAACAGCCCCCCTCTTATTTCGAGCATGAAACCACAAATCCTTTCAGCTGCACGAAATCTCAACTCTTAATCTATAATTTATCCCAAGTCCATGAGACATTATAAGAGGTGAAAAGAAGATTTTAACCAACAATGAGCTCATAATTTCTTCTCACTTACTCCTCTAAATCATATATGTGCCAGATTTTAACAAAAAATGAACCTTTCTCTTTGGAAATAATAAAAAAGTTATTGCTTAACAAAACTAAAATCTAAAGCAACATGCTTTATCGAAACAAAAGTCAACCTTTGTGAAAAAAGAATTATACATCAAAAAACACAAAAAGAGGAGGTTTATTGTTCGTACTTTTAAGACCATTTCACTGGTTTTGATAGCAATATTAAAGCACTTTAAGACCATTTCACTGATTTCGATAGCAAAATCTGCTTTAATTTTGCTTGGAAAAACTTCAGTATCATGTGAATCATCACTTGATCTTAGTTAAAACTCATAATATCGCTAAATTTCACGCATAAGATTATTCATGACAGCACGATCAAACAAAGCAATGAAAATTAAAAACAAAATTAATAACTACCTGAACCGTAGCTTGAGGCACACGATTCTCAGCAGATGCGATCGCAGTAGCAGCAGCGTTTATGGTCTCTAAAGTATTGTTTGCAGCTCTCGACTCTCCATTGAAGCCTCTCATCTCTGCTTCTTTTATTCTCTCTCTATCTTCTGTTTTCCCCGAAAATGTTTGCGTTTTCTCGAGAAAACTGAATCGAAAGAAAGAAAATTCAACTGGAGAAAACGCCAAAGACTCCGATGAAATGAAATGAATTTTTTTTTTTTAAAAAAAAACAAATATCTCAAATCACCATTTGTATTCTTTTTTTTTTTTTTTTTGGTTAAGGAATTTTCTCACACCGAGAAATCTCTCTCCCCGTTATTCTGTAAGGTGAGAGAGAGAGAGAGAGAGTCTGTGTGAAGTATTTTTGTGATTTGAGTAACGCTTTTGAGGTCAAACACGGCAAAGACTTAATTAATTTTTCTTTCCCACTCTGTAATTATCGACGACGACTCGGACTTCATGCTTTTTTAATTTTTTTGTAGTATTTTTGTATCGCCTCAATTATTATCTGTCATTTACCTTTTTATCCTTGTGATCCACTTCAATTTTCTTCCATGCTTCCTCTTCCGACATTTGATATTACGGTGAAACATGATCTTCGTTCTTGATCGTAATCCTCTATGGTTTCAAACTAGATACGGTGGAAATATATGGAAAATGGACCTCGTAAAAATATTTAAGAGGTGTCTGGGGAGGGTGTGGTAAGAGTTACTTTTTAAATATTTTTTATTTAAAAATACTTTTATTTTTTTAAAAATAATTTTTAAGATCAGTAAAATATTAATTAAATTTCAACGAAAATCATATTCAAAATCAATGCCAAATACACACCGAGAGAGCCTTGAAAATAAATGATACAATTAACTGTAATTAATCATCTAAAGATTCGTTGTTCACGCTAGGTAAAATGATCTGGGTGGGAAGAAAAGGAATGATTGTAATTGTTAGTGAGAAGTGGGGGTAGGTTGGTCAAATGAGAGGGAAAGACACTATTTTATGATTGACCAGAATAGTAAGTAAAAAAATAAATAAATAAAGTGTAAAAGCAATTTTGTGATTGATTTAATAATAATCTCTCAGTTGGGTAGCTTTTAATTATGGTCTTATTACCAAGAAAGAAAGAAAGGATTTGTTTTAAATAAATAATTGACAAAGTGAGTGCACGTGTGGCCATCAACTTCTAGATAGCTTTCGTGCGCACATATCCCATCTCAACGGTCCCATCTTCCAAAATTCTTCCCCTTTACCCCGCTTCTCTCTCTCTCTCTCTCTCTCTCTCTAAACTATTAGCTTGCGCGGCTGCTCTCTCTCTCTCTCTCCCCCCCTCTCTCTCTCTCTCCCACACCTCACAATGTTTTTCTTCTGATTATCTTTTCAATTAGTACAGCCAGGATATCATATACACGGCAACGTCTGGAATATCGGTGTAATAATAATGCTTGTTGGATTATTATATTTGAGCTTAAAAAAATGATATTCGAATTAAAATTAATTAACTTAACACTAAAATCAATAGTTTTTTCTTCCAGCGCATCACCTTGAAAAATACTATTTATTATATAAGTATTTTTGTTCATGACCTTTGTTTTTTTTATTATTATTATTATTCAACATTTAATGCATTATAAATTGAGCTTCATGATTTTTTGTTGTTTGTTTTTTATTTAATTATTCTAATTTCATGATTTGTGTTACGAGTTTAGCAGATTAACCCAATTGACTTGGGTTTTTTCATTTTAATTAGTGTTTTTTTTAATTTCATCATTTAACGTTAGATTTATTAGAAATTGAGCTTCATGATTTGTTTCGGTTTAATTTCTATTATATTATCTTGGTTTCATGACCATGATCGCAAGCTTTGCAGGTTAATCTTAGTTGACTCAAGATATTTTTCGTCTATTTTTTTATTGGTTTCAATTTCATTATTCAAAAATAGATTGATTAGAAATTGTGCTTCATAATTTGTTTCAATTTGCTTTATATAAAGTTATCTCATGATCCGAGTTGTGGTTTTGGCAGGGTAATTTGGGTTATCACGGGTCGATTTCTTGGTTTGTTTTCTATGAGGTTATCCCGATCTCATAACTCGGATCATGGGTTTAACGGTTAACCCGGGTTGACTCGGGTCATTTTTTGTGTCCTTTTTAATTCATTTTTTTTCAACTTCATTCTTTAATATTGGATTGATTGTGGAATTAGACTTCATAATTTGTTTCGATTTACTTTTTAAAGGGTTTTCCTAGTCTCACGACTTAGGTTGTGAATTGGATATATTCAATCAAGCTAGCTTATGTTATTTATTTGTTTTTATTTATTTATATTTTTTTCAATCTCATCATTCAATATTTGATTGATTGAGAATTTAACTTTATAATTTATTTTAATTTGTTTTATATTGGGTTATCATGATCTAAGTTATGAATTTAACAAGTTGACCTAAATCCTTCTAATATGTTCCTGTTTTGATATTTCTTTAAAAAAAATGGTTGTCTTAAGTGCTTTTAGTCAGACTATTATTTTACTCGCCATTTAGGTTACCTTTAAACATGTTAGGTTAAACGTGTCACATCGAATTAATTCTCACATAATCTATTTTTTTTCTACTAGAAAACTTGTTAGCCATACTTGAACATTGTTTCATATTGAAAAGAATCTTGATCTAGCCTACATCGTAGCGTAAGCTAACAATCTAGTTAACCAAAAATAAAATAAAAGGCTTTTTATTGTATCTCTCCTCATATAATATTATTCATTAAAACAATATATTCGGAATGTCTTTAGAACTGTTAAGATGACTAAGTCATACTGAATCAATTCCCACACGATTAAAAAAAAGTTCTACTAAAAAAACATTAGCAAATTCGAGATAACTTCCGTAAGTTAACAAAATTTGATCCAACCAGAATAGCTCGTGATATTTATCTAGTAAAATTTAATAGTGTTAAAAGCGTTGGCATTTATAGGTAAAACTCCTAAATACTCATCGTGCATGGAAAGAGCTTTTTGAATCATCAACATTTTACTTGGAAGAATGAAGGTGATAGAATTAGGCCGGAGAGTTGCACATGAGATTTAATTAATTTTAACCACCTACCTAACACACACCTAATCACATTCACTACAGTTGGTCAATATCCATCCACCAAACTCCTTTATTCTAATGTGAAAAGTCGATGCCCTAAAAAAGCCTCCCTCTCCCTCTCCCTCGATCTCCCTCTCGCTCTCTCCCCAAGCGTATGAAGTGAAGGGGCCAAGCTCCCCACCCCCTGTAGTGTTTTGATAAGTGATATTATATAATTAGGCCCGTACAATCTAATCCTTCTACCCAAGGTTCTTTCAATTAGACTCCTCTAAGAAGTTTTCTAATTACACATGTGGCCCTATTTCTCTTATTTTATTTTATTGTTACCCTTTCAAGTTTTATATTGCCCCCCAATCATTTTGCCATAGCCCCGCCACCAATCAAGGATGGAAAAATTAAAAGGACCATTAGACTAAAAACAAAAAAAACGACTAGAACAATACAAGCATATTGGCCTAGTAATTAATGACTGACCTTGGATAGTCCAAAAAACTAACGACTCTAATACGAATACCTGGTATACTAGATTTCGCACTGTAGGGCAATGAGTAGTTATTTTGTTGCTTGTTATTTGTAATTGTTCTACCCTTTTACGGGCAAAAGTCTTCTACTTAGGTAAGAAAAGCCTAATCATCTAAAGCTTTTAGTTTCAGGGTCCACAAAAATATGCAGCACTCACGTGGATATTTCACACGTTAAAGCCCTAGATTCTTAGGGTTTTGTATGCGAGGAAAGTCATTGCCCCCTACATGATCTTTATGCAAGTGGTGAAAGATTGATTCCCTTCAAGGAAGGAAAGCAAGATGATTGGTGCATCTAAAAGGTGACACAACAAGCCTCTAGTAGCTAGGCTTTTCTTTGTAACCCATCTTGGTATGTGCTTAATCAAGTTAAAAGGTCATGTGATCATAGTTTAGAACAGTTTGATCCAAGAAAATTAGGGCATGCCGTGATACTTTGCTGCACCATACATAATCTTCGAGGCAATGATGATCAATGCCCTTTCGATCTGGTGGTTCATTTACGATTTTATCAAACCAGAGATTGTCGTTTTCCCATTATTGCATCCATATGTCAACCCATAGGGTCAAAACAAGGTAAAATCATCACTTGTTCTTGTAGTGTCCCACCCTCTCTTTTTAACCTTTTTGCTCCTTTCCTTCGCTGTTTCCTTAGATGATGCAAAAAGAAAAGGGGGTGGGTTAAAGAGCTTATTTTTATATATGATGTTCATGCATTTATGGACGTTGAGAATTACGCCGTGTTCTTCCCCTCCAGATTCTGGGTAAAACGGGCTTGATATATATATATATTGAAACTGTTTGACCAAAGAGAAAAAGGATCAGTCGTTTACTTTTACCCTACTTGTCCCCCCAAAACTCATCTAATTTCGAGAGATATACATTGCATGTCTACGTAGATACAGAAGATGATTAATTAAGGGGTTAAAGGTTCCAATGATTAGATCATCATAATTCCGTAATCATGACGTGAGAAGATATCATTTAGCCATAGAAATAAAATAAAAAAGTAACAACTAATAATAATGCAAATACATATACTTTCACTGTTGAGATTTGATTGAGCTAGAATCAGGTTTACTGAAGTCAGAATATATATACAAATATATATATATATTCCCTCTATGAGCCAATTTCCTCTATGGTTTCCATTAGTGATTCAACAAAGAGTTGGAATGGGGGACTAAGGTTATCAAAAATTTCCTCGTCTTGCCCATCTACTTTCCAACAACCAGCACGGTTACAGAAGGGATAACTACGAACCCCTGTGGCCTTCGAAGAATTTCTGAAGTGGTCACAACTCACCGAAGAGAGGTCTGTGAGCCATTTTCCTATTATAGGTGGAGCAAACAGCGAGATCTAATTCCGGCTCAAGACGCTATCAATTTTGCCAGGAAACTTGTTAGGTTTTCAGCCCTTACGTGGCGGGTTAAACAGTTGATACATGTCAAAGGGCCCACATCTTGCATGTGCCTCAAGAATAAAGCAGGGGCTCTCAATAAGATCCATGGTAAATTAAATTGTGTAAATATTAACCATAGTGATGAAGTGCATTGACCTATAATCTGTAGTTCATCTTCAACAACGGTCAAGATTAATGGCGCGGTGGAACGTCATGGCATATGAATATGACAAGAAGATCTAGTAACCTTATTTTGACCAAAAAGATTTTCCCATTTCACCATAAGAAGAAAAAAATCATCAAATCATGGATTCCACTTATCCAATAAATTACATGAGAAATGAGAAATCTCGAGGAATATCGATTAAGTTATTCTAAAATAATTTCTTACACGTCAAGACTAAATCCCTCTAAGATTGAATTTTAACAAGAACATTAATGCTTTCACATGAAAATAAGTTTTCTAGTATTCGCACAGGGATAGAACTGTTATAAACAACGTTGAGAGTTGAACCCTAGGTCCTCATATCCTTGAGCAAATCCCTCTTGCCTCTTGAGCGGTTCATTTATGCATGCTTATTATTGTAGGCAAATAGAAGACGAGTAAAAGGTTAAGCATGTATTAGCCGATAAGCTTGGCCACATGATGCCTTTCCTTTCACAAGTCTTCCTCCTCGGATTAGATACGTGTTTATGAATGAAGATGCTAGTAAAT
The DNA here is from genome assembly GCF_000002775.5 of Populus trichocarpa. Classification (NCBI taxonomy): domain Eukaryota; kingdom Viridiplantae; phylum Streptophyta; class Magnoliopsida; order Malpighiales; family Salicaceae; genus Populus; species Populus trichocarpa. The sequence goes on along the minus strand of NC_037285.2, from coordinate 8,248,607 downwards.
CTGATCAGGCAAGGGGATTAGGTCCAGGTTTAGATTCGTTATTATTGGACACGTGGTAGATGAAGCAAGTGTCTCGGAGGTTGGTACTCGAAATATTCCATGCTAATATCTCGACTAATCCCTAGCTAGATATATGCTAGTGCTACAGACAGTAGAGTAACATTCTAGTTCACCCAACCAAGAAGAAAAAAGCATCATCAGGGTATTATTTTCCGAAATATTCCATGTAAAGATGTATTGAAAGTTACAGAATCCTGTCTCTTCCATGGAAGAGACATAATGAGGACAGCATGCTTATCATGGTGAACTTGCAAATGTGCCAAACACACTTATTGTCCCACATCACCGTCGCAAGCACTGATGACAAACAACTGCAACCTGCAAAGTTTAGGCATTTAAGCAGCTAAACTTTTTGAGGCGATCTCAAATACGTTCTCTGACAGTCCATTGGCAGACACGATCATCTCCAGCTGTGCCTGTATTAAACCGTGCCAATTTGGATACAAATTAACATGCCAGCCAACAACAAATCTCAAAGGTAAATCTGATGTATGCAACATCAATGCTTTTGGATGGTTATTCCACAGAAAATGGCATCAGCTACTTACCTTGGCAAGGTTTTGCCGGGTTTCATCATAGCGTTTCCATCTTGAGAAGGCTGATACCATGCGGGATGCCACCTGGAATCCATGGAGGTTATTGAACAAGCAACTACAGATGATCAATCCCATGTGCATAGTGATAACGACAATTTACTTCCTACTCCGTGGATGTAATATAGAAACAAACCTGAGGATTAATTTTGTCCAGTTGCACCACAATCTCCCCCAAGAACTTGTAGCCTGACCCGTCCTTTGCATGGAAATTCACGAGTGAGCTGCAGAATCCTCCAATGAGTGAGTATACCTGCATATCACACAAAGGGTTCAATTTCAATCAAAACTTCGAAATTGACACATGAAGGTGCGCACACAAACAAACATAAACAGTTATTGATGATTGCATACCTTGTTTGGATTGCGCAGATCAAATGCTGGATGATTCAAGAGGCTCCGAACATTCTCAACATTACCAGGAACATCAGACATGGCTTGAAGGGCAAACCATTTATTCACAACCTAACAGAAAGAGAGAACATATTATCCAACAAGAGATAACAAAATTACTTCAATGCTCTGTTCCTTGAAATGGCTTCCAATGATATAATAGCCTCATGGAAGTCATTGTTTTCCAAATATACTTGTCCTTGGTGAAACAGGGCACGACAAAACAAGTAAAATGAATTGCTCTCAGCAAAAGACTCACCAAAAATTCATCCTGCCACTTGGTGTAGAAGTCAGCAAGTACTTCATCACAAGTTTTCCCAGGATTTTGGGCTATGGCTGCCAAAGCTGCAAATTGATCGGTCATATTTGTGGCAGTTTTGTACTCATGCAATGCAAGCTCAGTTAACTCCTGGTCTTCAAGTGATGCAAGATATGCTGCAGATGGTGGAAAAGACAGGTGTAACTACTTAAATTAGTTACTATAATCTAGAAACTTTAAATACCATGATGCCAAGAAACACAAGACCAAGAGAAGAAACACAGACCAAGGGCAATATTCTTTAGAGCACGCCTAGGCCATGTTAGGATGGTTAAACATATACTCTTCTGAGCTCCTATTGTTTTCGACCTGTGAAGTATGACAAATTCATTCACCCAAAGTGATTAATCAAGAAGTGGAGACATTAAGTACAAATAAAGTAAACCCAGGGTGACTGGCCATACTGTGCGTAAAAACTCTGCTTTCAGTTCAGATGCAAGCTGCTTCCTGATGAAAGATCGAACAGCATGAACAGCATCAGGATCTGCAACTTCCATCATGTCCATTATTTCTCCTTCACCTGGTAGTGTTATTGCCTTTGCAATAAATTCCTGGATAACAAAAAGATTAAGCCTCATTAGTGCATTACATCTTCTATCTACTCTGGTGCAAGAATCTTCTACCTCCTCCCTCCCCACAAACAAGAGGAGGAAGATGAGGAAAAAACACTGGCCATACCTTATCCAAGTTCGAGTCACTAAGAATGCTTCTTAGCCCTTGCACAAACTTTGGGTTCAGAACCAATGGTTTCCCTTGTTGGAAATCAGCGACTAAACTGAGCATCAGTTTTCTAGCCAAGACTTGCCCAGCCTCCCATCTGAAACAAAAAAATAAAGAGTATAAAATACCTTTCCATCAGTCACTTTAAAGTAAGAAAAATGGCACAAATGCTTAGAGATAGACAAACCGGTTGAATTCGTCTGAATCATGAGCAAGGAGGAAAAACAGATCACTGTCAGAGAGATCAGATTCAAGACGGATTGGAGCGCTGAAACCCCGCAATAGAGAAGGTACTGGCCGCTCAAGTATATCAGAGAAAACAAATTCCTCCTCTTTCTGTGCAGCATCAGCAGTAAATTCACTTCTTATTAATAAAAGTGATGCATGATATAAATTCCTTTCTTTTTAATCTCAATAAATAAAAATCACAATAAAAGCATCATATAACTACTAACTAACATCCAACCACAACTACTAACATCTTTATAGTAGATCCAGGAACACCACTAATTCATATGAATAACTAGTAACACATATCCAACCAAGAAAAATCTGAAAAGACCATTTTGATGCTTAACCAAAAATCTGGCAAAACAATCAAAAATAGGACATTGGAAATCAACTGCAGTTAACAAGATATCCAAGGAGAAACTAAAACATGCAAAGATAAAGCAAGCATGGGTTCACCGGTGTGCTCTCACCTTGGTTACTCTAAGAATTGTACTATAGGCTGGTTGACTGTCACTTGCAATAGACTTCAATGCTCCATCATGATACACAGACGAGAGTGGACATGTCCTTGCCACTTGTGTCGAGCAGCCCTAACACCACAGGAATGAACATGGGTTCTTTAACTGGTTGCCCTGGCGTTGGTGGTACTTCTTGACTGTGGAATATCCAGATTCCGAGTTGTCAGTCATACCACAAGACTAATAAAGGAAGATTATGCCTCTCGCAAGGAAGTTAGCATGTATACCTGAACTTTAAGGTGAAAGTATGAGCTTCAGCATCATAAGATGAAGTAACTTTCACCAGAGGTGTACCAGCTTGGGAGTACCTGTAATTTTATTACATTCCAAGGTAAGCATAAAAAAACAGAGGGTAATTCAAAGAAAATAAAAGACAGGTCCTATACCATTGTAAGAAATTAGCGAAATCTGCATCATTTGCATCTCGCATGGCAGCAAAAAAATCTTCACATGTCACAGCTTGACCATCATGTCTTTTAAAATAAAGATCCATGCCCTGAAATGCGAAAAAACAATTGTGGTTAAATTTTCCAGGATGCACACTTTTATGGTATAGCTGATTATCACACAAGAATCAGCTTGGATCATTTTCTACCTTTCTGAAACCTTGACTCCCTAATAAGGTTTTGTACATCCTGACAACTTCCGCTCCCTGATACACAAAAATAAGAATTTGATGCATCAACAGTGCTCCTTATCCACACATGCACACATATACACAAGATGAGAATGCTTTCGTACCTTTTCATACACCTGCAACGAAGAAAAACAAGAAAGAAAACCCACCAGAAGAATTAGGTAACTGGCCTCGTGAAAGGAGGAAAACTGAACAAAATTAAAAGATGCAACCACAAATTTCCAAACCATACCGTCACTGCAAATTTTTGGCGGTGAAAAGTCCCGTATCAGAATGAACCCAACGTCATTGCAAAAGACAGCCAAATATCAAAAAAGTTAAAAGACCAAATTCCAAACCACTTGAAAGCAAAGTGTTTCATGAAGCTTTGACTGAATAAGTCATACAGAGCAGAAACTAACCTGTGTAGAAGTTGTCCATCTGTGGATAAAGAGGCAGCGACATTGAATACAGTACACATCTAAAAATTAAGTTTAAAGCAAGCAGATAGTTTAACAGAAAAGTTCTTTGATAAATAAGTAGATTTCATACCTTGATATATGAATGTGGTCGCACTGGATGAGCCATAGGACCGGCATCCTGAATGATTACAAAATAGCTTTGTTAGTGCTTGCATATAGTATGTTGTATCAGAATCCATGTGAAATTATAGAGAAAGCATACTCATGTATCAACTTATAATTGTGAAAGTAATTTAAACACCTGAAGATTAATACTTAAGACATCACTTCAAAATTGTGAAAAAGGACAAGAAAGAACCTGTGGGAACTGAGAAATTCGAAGCTTTGAAACATCAGAGATCCTCTTCACAGTGCGGCTTCCCATATCAGATGAAAACTCCTAGCAATGATGAAAGATTTTCAAGAATAAATAAAGAAGGTACTAATGTGACTATGAAATTGCCACTCGTTATATAGGAAAGAAAAGAGTTCTACCTGATCACGAAATACAGTTAGACCTTCCTTTAAACTGAGCTGGAACCAGTCACGACAAGTCACCCTGCATTTATTCAGATATCACTTAATTAAAGTTTCAATACATACAGTAATTCACAATAAAACAAAAGCAATAAAAAATACATTCATCTCCATGACCACTAGAACAACAAATCCACTACAAACATACTGCAACAACACAGATCTTATTTCTCTGCATATAAAAATAGAATGCAATAACACTGGCATAAAGACAGGATAAAAAATGGGAGGACTTTAAGCCAACCTGTTGCCTGTCCAGTTGTGGAAATACTGCAGATAGAAACAAGACAAAATTCAAGTCAAAACAATACATTCCTCGGAATCATACAAAAGGTTTTGAAAAAATATGCTCCTTCTGTTATATCATAACAAACCTCATGGCCAATAACCCTAAGAATAGCAGCATAATCTGCATCTGAAGCAGTTTCTGGGGATGCCAAAACAAGCTTGGAATTGAAAATCTGCCAAAAGGAAATCCATATAGATAAGATCAATTAATTTTTGGTGTTAATAAGAAGATAAAATAAACAAATATAAATGATGATGAACTCGAGAATGTTAGATGACATACATTCAAACTTTTGTTCTCCATGGCTCCCCTGACAATCAATCAGAAACAAGGTAGTGTGAGTGCTTAAGTACATGAAACTAACAGTATTTGTCACCATTATACAGATCAAACAAGATAAAGGGCTATTATATGAGCACGTTTTACTAAACAAAGAATGTAACTTACATGTTAAAATCAGGGACAGCAACAATGTTAAAGAGATCTAGGTCATATTCAAGACCAAAAACCTGTTTGCAGAGTTACATGATAAAATGGTAAGACTCTTAACACTAAAACCCAAAAGTTAGGTTTGATGATATTTTTAAATAATGGGTTAGATAGGAAGATACTAACATCCTCATCCCATTTCATTGCTGCTTTAAGTGAATACATGGCATGTGCTGTCTTGGGTACATCTTGTGCAGGGGTCCAAATTCTTAGTGACACATTTCGACCAGAACGGGTAACAAACATGTCATCTCTGCTCTCCAGCTGTCCAGCAACCAATGCAAACAAATAGCAAGGTTTCTTGAAGGGATCCTCCCATAGAACATAATGCTTACCACCCTGCAACAGAACCAGAGAAGCAGACATTCGATGGTGATTAATTTTTTATTTTTTATTTTTTGGTGGATGGGGGAGGCTATTCTACATAACAGGTAAATTCACCTCAAGGTCTCCTTGTTCCAAGAGATTTCCATTAGATAGCAATACTGGGTACAAAGATTTATCAGCTTCAATCCGGACAGTGTATTTTGCCATTATATCAGGGCTGATCCTGTTAACATATTAAAATAAAATATTTTAAAGTTGTATTTAGCAGAATGAATCAATAGAATTAAATGGTTCTATGAATTAACCTGATAATATGTAATTTTGCGGAAACCCTCTGCTTCACATTGAGTGCAGAAATTCCCAGATGACTTGTAAAGTCCCTAAAGAGAAAAAAGGATAGTGCAACTTCAAATCTAGCAAACAGTCACAAGAAGCATCTGTGAAAAGGACGAGAGAAAATATGTTGTACCTCCAATGATGTGTTCTTCTGGGGATATATCTCAGTAACAATTTCCAACGTAAATTTACCAGAAGGTGGTGATAGGATTGTTAAATGGCGTGATTCCAAATGATAATCTCCATTCTGGAAAAAAGAAAAGCGCAAAAATAAAGTTGTGTTAAATCATCACCAAATTATCTTAAACCCTCCCCGCCCCAAAAAAAGAAAGAAGAGAGAAAGAAGAGGAAAAAAAAACAGAGAGAGAGATGAGGAAAGAAAAGGAATAAAGTGCCAAACATCACAAAATGGCAACTGTTCTAACTGGGTGTCAGCATCCTTGGACTAATAAAATGCAAAAAAAGGAAAAGGTATAACATTATCAAAACCTCCTATAGGAAAGAGTGTAGACAAATATCAGGATCGAAAAGGCAAAAAAGCTTTCCAATATAGTTAAGTGGAAAAATCCACAAGCTAAGCCAACATCTGGAAGAGTGAAATATACATACCTTCAGTTCCTCACCATTGACTTTAACTGAAAGCAGCTTCAGGTCTGCTCCATCCAAAACTAGCGGAGAAGAAGAACCTATTCAACAATAGTGTTCGATTAGCCAGTGCTATGGTATGAACTGCCATTGTAAGAACAACATTTGCAAATTTCCGACAGATGTCTGATCAAATTCTACGAGCAAAGAATGGCCTTAATAGTTACCTTCAACTCTGGGTAAAACAGTTATTTTCGAACTAACAATTGTTTTCTCATCACCCAGCAAAAATGTCAAATCCACCTAAGATAAGGATACAAGTACATGAGGATAAGTGAAAGCCAAAGAAAGAAAATCAGAGTCCTAGATGTCTATATTCCAAACTTGACTAAGTTTTTGCATACCGAATCAAAGTAGTAGTCAGGCAACTTGTAATCCTTGAGAAAGATTTCTTTTGGTGCGTCCATTTTGGATTCTTCAACTTGCTTGGGTAATGGTTCTGTGGCGACTGCACAAATTAGTCCTCCTTCTGTCTTGCTTATCTCTCTGAAAATATGTCAAGGAATGCACAATAAGGTCAAATACATGCATGAAACACCAAACAAAACAAATCAATCACGGAAAAAATACACAATTTTCCATGACACTTTATCGGGTGCATGAGTGAATGTGTGTGCAGCGTGTGTGGATATGGTGTGCGCATGCTCTGGCAAGATGTATTTAGACAGACATGATGAAACCAAGGAATTATAACTTACATATAATGCTGGGTACGAAAACCGGTTCTTCCTTCGAAAGGCAACCTAGATAACAATTTTGTCAGGACAATTGGCAGAACTTGGAATACAACGATGACTTGAAGCCAAAATAATCAAAGAAAAACTTGCGTTCAGATTTTCAAGGTCACACGTGGAAAAATTATGCAAACCTCTGAACTGAGGAATCCTCTGTATTTCGAGATATTTCTCACTGAACTCTGAAAGCAACTAGGTCTACCGGTAGCTCGAAGCTGCAGGACATAAATGAATGGATTAAAAGATACATAAACAAACAACAAAAAATCTACTACATGATCACCAACAATGTTCAAAACAAGAATAAATGAGTAAAAGAGAAAGTAACCACCCAAGAAGCTAAATCTCAAAATCATATAGAACAATGAACTTAAAACAACAAAGGTAACACCTTACTGGTGGAAACAAATTCTTTTAAGGATGTAGCACCGTTAATAAAGCTAGTGCAAATTATAGCAACAGAAATCAATAGCCTTCATGCTCCTTCTGGGTGCCAATAATTCATTGCAACACAACATAAGAGAGTCCCAACAACCAATCAAAGCTATTCATTAAATAATTAACACCAACAAATAAAAAACATGTATGCGTATAAAAATCAACGAGAAAATAGGATGAGAGTAATCACAGGAGCAGAGGAGATCAAACCCAAGAGACTGGTCTTTGCAAGACAGGAACTTTTGCATGGAAGAATCAATCTAGCCATTTAAAAACTGACAAGAAAAATCCCTATATAAACTACTATAATGAATCTATTAGTTAATGATCAAATCTATTAAAACCCATTAAAAGAGTCAAAGATTGACGAAGTAATAACTACCCAGATGGCCAAAACCCACTAAAAGGAACCTAAAACCCTTGAACCAAAAACAGAAGCGCTCGCACACACTGGCAGGGTTCTTATAGATAAAAGGATAATTCAAAATATGGACAGAAAAACTTCAAAAGTAAATATAATAACTAATAAAAATAATAAGCATATAAAATGGAAACTAATGTGAGAAAAGGGGGAGATAGATTTACCTAGATGTTTTTTTGATGATCTGATTAAAAGAAAACAGAGGATTTGTTATGTTTTTTTTAAAAACAAAACCTAAATAGAACAAAAATGAAATGACAGACAGCTTAAGCTTTAAGTAGAGTGAACTAGGAATGACAACTAATTTTTTTATCTAGATTCTTCTAAATTATAGATTTTTTAGTGAATAGAATACTAAACGATAAATCCTTCTAACTAATACACCCTTCATTTCAAAAAGACAACTTCATCATTCAACGCCTAGCGTGTCACAACCTGCCTCCAACTCCACAGATTTGTAAGGAAATAGTAAAAGATTTTCAATTACATTTAAAAGTCTAATAATCTAATAATTATGCTTTTGCTTTGTTCTGTCCCGTCCAATAGGGAGTTAGTTCGGTTAAGACAGTCTGTAAGAGCCTGTCATCGTTAGAAACATGGGCTCTCTCTGGTCCAGTAAACCTGTTCTCTTGAATGAAAAATCTTGTGGAATACACACACACACACACACACACTAGGCCCGAAACAAGAGATGGGCTACTGTGTTAATACTTAAATTCTCGGTCTGGGTGATTGGTGGGCTCTGGTATCATTTACGTTGTATTCACTTCCAAGTCTTGGATATGGCGTCAATTTTGGATTTTAAAGAAATTTTGAAAAACCAACAAGCACATTCGGTCATGGCTCGGACATGCTTCGGTCCTGGTAAATTCTTTTTAAGCTAATCTAACTCAAAAATTGATTGCTTTTAATCCAATCTGACTCACTCTAGCTCAAAAAGAAAATGCCAAGCTCCTGTGAGACATCTACGTCTCTACATTTCAAAGGTTGCCTTGTTCTTCTACCTAGATTATAACCTAAAGTTTTATTATTTATACTTATAGCAAAAAAAAATCCACCCATTTACTATATTAAATGGGTGTTTGAGAATATGGTTACAGTTATTTTTCAAAGTATTTTTGGTTAAGAAATTTATCAAAATAAAAATTTTTTAAAAAAATTATTTTTGACATCAGCACATTAAAACAATATAAAAATACCAAAAAACTTAATTTGAAGCAAAGAAAAAAATAAAAATAAATAATTTTTTTAAAAAAATATTTTTAAAACACAAAAATAAATAAAAATATTTAACATAATGGTTAAGAATCGGAATGCCGAGCCAAATCTATTACCTCAACATCTAACATCTAAGTTTGTAGATATGGTTTTTTTTTTTATTATTATTTGAAATCCATAGATTTGATTTGGTCGGAATCGCGTGCTTGTCGATGCATTTACGTTGAAGTTCCAATACTAGCTGTGAGAATATGATACATTTCCGTTTTTAATACGAAATAAAAATGTGAATGTTTTAATGACAATATCAATATCATTAAAACATAATAAGTTTAATATTTTTTTTGGTTAATTTAAACATATTTGAAAAGGTATTTTCAATTATTTTTGAGGCACCAAGTGCTACTGCAATATGCGATCTTTAAGGTTACATCAGGATAAAACTATGAGAGTTTTTTTTTTTTTTTTTTAAGCTTGTAAGCTAACATTTATGAATTTGGATTTATCAGTCCAAAAAAGTTCCCAAGGGGCGTAGCGTGATGGTAAAGAGCTTGAGATCTACACAGTAGGTCTCGAGTTCGAGTCAGGACGTGCACCTCTTGTAAAAGCCTAGGATAACCGTGATTTTACTTGCTCACCTGGGCTCACAAAGTACACTTTTCAAGAGGTGGGGTTTCCTCGAATTTAAAAAAAAAAATTCCAAACAAAACAACACAAGATATTCTACACTATTGTCTAGTGGGTTTAGACATGCTACTCAAAAGTAGACAATTATCACTCAATGTTGAGGGTTGAGATCAAACTTAGAATGGTGATAATTTTCTCCCCCATGGCCCGTATAGGTTGCAAAGGGCTTGGAGAAATGAGAAAGCAAACCAAATAATTGTGCTCCCATTAAAAAAGGGAAGATTATTAAGCTTTTGTCCGTTAAACAGCTACAAAACACCAAGAAAAAAGAAAAGTTTGTGTTTGTTTATCCTTTTCACATACTTCTTGTGCTCTTAGGCTGTCCACAAGTTGGGGGGGCAATACTTGTGGGGGGCAGTTGAGGAATGTAATTTCACTCAAGTTCAAACTTTAAAACTCCATTAACACCTTCTGCTCCTCTTGTTCTTGGTGATTACATGTGTTAACAAAAAATCTGGAGAGCATAAAATCCTGGTTGGGAGAGCATACATAAAATCTGCCCATAAACCTTTACCCCACCTCTCTCTCTCTCTCTCTCTCTCTCTCTCTCTCTCTCACACCTAACAATTTTTTCTTCTGATTATCTTTTCAATTAGTACAGCCAGGATATCGTATGCACGGGAACGTCTGGAACATCGGTGTAATAATAATGCTTGTTGGATTATTATATTTGAGCTTAAAAAAATGATATTGGAATTAAAATTAATTAACTTAATACTAAAATCAATAGTTTTTTCTTCCAGCGCATCACCTTGAAAAATACTATTTATTATATAAGTATTTTTTTTCGTTGCCTTTGTTTTTTTTTTATTATTATTATTCAACGTTTAATTTAATGCATTATAGATTAAGCTTCATGATTTTTTTGTTGTTTGTTTTTTATGTAATTATTCTAATTTCATGATTTGTGTTACGAGTTTAGCGTATTAACCCAATGGACTTGGATTTTTTCATTTTAATTGGTGTTTTTTTTATTTCATCATTTAATATTAAATCGATTAGGAATTGGATTTCATGATTTGTTTCGATTTAATTTCTATTATATTATCTTGGTCTAATGACCATGATCACAAGTTTTGTAGGTTAATCTTAGTTGACTCGAGATATTTTTCGTCTATTTTTTTATTGGATTCAATTTCATTGTTCAAAAATAGGTTGATTAAAAATTATGTTTCATAATTTGTTTCAATTTGTTTTATATAAAGTTATCTCATGATCCGAGTTGCGGTTTTGGCAAGGTAATTTGGGTTGTCACGGGTCAATTTCTTGATTTGTTTTCTATGAGGTTATCCCGATCTCATAACTCGGATCATGGGTTTAACGGTTAACTCGGGTTGACTAGGGTCATTTTTTGTGTCCTTTTTTAATTTATTTTTTTCAACTTCATTCTTCAATATTGGATTGACCGTAGAATTAGACTTCATAATTTGTTTCGATTTACTTTTTAAGGGGTTTTCCTAGTCTCACGACTCAGGTTATGAATTGGACATGTTAGCTCAAGCTAGCTTATGTCATTTTTTTTGTTTTTATTTTTTTTTTCAATCTCATCATTCAATATTGGATTGATTGAGAATTTAACTTCATAATTTATTTTGATTTGTTTTATATTGAGTTATCATGATCTAAGTTTCGAATTTAACAAGTTGACTCAAATCCTTCTAATATGTTCATGTTTTGATATTTTTTTAAAAAAAAAATTGGTTGTCTTGAGTGTTTTTAGTTAGACTATGATTTTACTCGTCATTTGGGTTACCTTTAAACCTATCAAGTTAAACATGTCAAATCGAATTAATTAATTCTCACATAATCTTTTTTTTTTTTTCTACTAGAAAACTTATTAGCCATGCTTGAACATTTTTCACATTGAAAAGAATCTTAATCTAGCCTACAATGTAGCGTAAGCTAACAATCTAGTTAACAAAAAAAGAAGAGTTTTATTGTACCCCTCCTCTTATAACACTATTCATTAAAACATCAGTGGAGTAACATTCAAGTTCACCCAACCAAGAAGAAAAAAGCATCATCAGGGTATTATTTTGGGAAATATTCCATGCAAAGATGTATTGAAAGTTACAGAATCCTGTCTCTTCCATGAAAGAGACATAACGAGGACAGCATGCTTATCATGGTGATCTTGCAAATGTGCCAAACACACTTATTGTCCCACATCACCGTCGCAAGCACTGATGACAAACAACTGCAACCTGCAAATTTTAGGCATTTAAGCAGCTAAACTTTTTGAGGCGATCTCAAATACGTTCTCTGACAGTCCATTGGCAGACACGATCATCTCCAGCTGTGCCTGCATTAAACCGTGCCAATTTGGATACAAATTAACATGCCAGCCAACAACAAATCTCAAAGGTAAATCTAATGTAGGCAACATCAATGCTTTTGGATGGTTATTCCACAGAAAAAATGGCACCGGCTACTTACCTTGGCAAGGTTTTGCCGGGTTTCATCATAGCGTTTCCATCTTGAGAAGGCTGATACCATCCGGGATGCCATCTGGAATCCACGGAGGTTATTGAACAAGCAACTACAGATGATCAATCCCATGAGCATAGTGATAACGACAATTTACTTCCTACTCCGTGGATGTAATATAGAAACAAACCTGAGGATTAATTTTGTCCAGTTGCACCACAATCTCCCCCAAGAACTTGTAGCCTGACCCGTCCTTTGCATGGAAATTCACGAGTGAGCTGCAGAATGCTTTAATGAGTGAGTGTACCTGCATATCACACAAAGGGTTCAATTTCAATCAAAACTTCGAAATTGACACATGAAGGTGCGCACACAAACAAACATAAACAGTTATTGATGATTGCATACCTTGTTTGGATTGCGCAGATCAAATGCTGGATGATTCAAGAGGTTCTGAACATTCTCAACATTACCAGGAACATCAGACATGGCTTGAAGGGCAAACCAATTATTCACAACCTATCAGAAAGAGAGAACATATTATCCAACAAGAGATAACAAAATTACTTCAATGCTCTGTTCCTTGAAATGGCTTCCAATGATATAATAGCCTCATGGAAGTCATTGTTTCCCAAATATACTTGTCCTCGGTGAAACAGGGCACGACAAAACAATTAAAATGAATTGCTCTCAGCAAAAGACTCACCAAAAATTCATCCTGCCACTTGGTGTAGAAGTCAGCAAGTACTTCATCACAAGTTTTCCCAGGATTTTGGGCTATGGCTGTCCAAAGCTGCAAATTGATCGGTCATATTTGTGGCAGTTTTGTACTCATGCAATGCAAGCTCAGTTAACTCCTGGTCTTCAAGTGATGCAAGATATGCTGCAGATGGTGGAAAAGACAGGTGTAACTACTTAAATTAGTTACTATAATCTAGAAACTTTAAATACCATGATGCCAAGAAACACAAGACCAAGAGAAGAAACACAGACCAAGGGCAATATTCTTTAGAGCACGCCTAGCCATGTTAGGATGGTTAAACACATACTCTTCTGAGCTCCTATTGTTTTCGACCTGTGAAGTATGACAAATTCATTCACCCAAAGTGATTAATCAAGAAGTGGAGACATTAAGTACAAATAAAGTAAACCCAGGGTGACTGGCCATACTGTGCGTAAAAACTCTGCTTTCAGTTCAGATGCAAGCTGCTTCCTGATGAAAGATTGAACAGCATGAACAGCATCAGGATCTGCAACTTCCATCATGTCCATTATTTCTCCTTCACCTGGTAGTGTTATTGCCTTTGCAATAAATTCCTGGATAACAAAAAGATTAAGCCTCATTAGTGCATTACATCTTCTATCTACTCTGGTGCATGAATCTTCTACCTCCTCCCTCCCCACAAACAAGAGGAGGAAGATGAGGAAAAAACACTGGCCATACCTTATCCAAGTTCGAGTCACTAAGTACGCTTCTTAGCCCTTGCACAAACTTTGGGTTCAGAACCAATGGTTTCCCTTGTTGGAAATCAGAGACTAAACTGAGCATCAGTTTTCTAGCCAAGACTTGTCCAGCCTCCCATCTGAAACAAAAAAAAAAAGAGTACAAAATACCTTTCCATCAGTCACTTAAAGTAAGAAAAATGGCACAAATGCTTAGAGATAGACAAACCGGTTGAATTCATCTGAATCATGAGCAAGGAGGAAAAACAGATCACTGTCAGAGAGATCAGATTCAAGACGGATTGGAGCGCTGAAACCCCGCAATAGAGAAGGTACTGGCCGCTCAAGTATATCAGAGAAAACAAATTCCTCCTCTTTCTGTGCAGCATCAGCAGTAAATTCACTTCTTATTGATAAAAGTGATGCATGATATAAATTCATTTCCTTTTAATCTCAATAAATAAAAATCACAATAAAAGCATCATATAACAACTAACTAACTCCAACCACAACTACTAACATCTTTATAGTAGATCCAGGAACACCACTAATTCATATGAATAACTAGTAACACATATCCAACCAAGAAAAATCTGAAAAGACCATTTTGATGCTTAACCAAAAATCTGGCAAAACAATCAAAAATAGGACATTGGAAAGCAGCTGCAGTTAACAAGATATCCAAGGAGAAACTAAAACATGCAAAGATAAAGCAAGCATGGGTTCACCGGTGTGCTCTCACCTTGGTTACTCTAAGAATTGTACTATAGGCTGGTTGACTGCCACTTGCAATAGACTTCAATGCTCCATCATGATACACAGACGAGAGTGGCATGTCCTTGCCACTTGTGTCGAGCAGCCCTAACACCACAGGAATGAACATGGGTTCTTTAACTGGTTGCCCTGGCGTTGGTGGTACTTCTTGACTGTGGAATATCCAGATTCCGAGTTGTCAGTCATACCACAAGACTAATAAAGGAAGATTATGCCTCTCGCAAGGAAGTTAGCATGTATACCTGAACTTTAAGGTGAAAGTATGAGCTTCAGCATCATAAGATGAAGTAACTTTAACCAGAGGTGTACCAGCTTGGGAGTACCTGTAATTTTATTACATTCCAAGGTAAGCATAAAAAAACAGAGGGTAATTCAAAGAAAATAAAAGACAGGTCTATACCATTGTAAGAAATTAGCGAAATCTGCATCATTTGCATCTCGCATGGCAGCAAAAAAATCTTCACATGTCACAGCTTGACCATCATGTCTTTTAAAATAAAGATCCATGCCCTGAAATACAAAAAACAATTGTGGTTAAATTTTCCAGGATGCATAGTTTTATGGTATAGCTGATTATCACACAAGAATCAGTTTGGATCATTTTCTACCTTTCTGAAACCTTGACTCCCTAATAAGGTTTTGTACATCCTGACAGCTTCCGCTCCCTGATACACAAAAATAAGAATTTGATGCATCAACAGTGCTCCTTATCCACACACATGCACATATATACACATGATGAGAATGCTTTCATACCTTTTGATACACCTGCAACGAAGAAAAACAAGAAAGAAAACCCAAAAGATGAACAATTAGGTAACTGGCCTCGTGAAAGAAGGAAAACTGAACAAAATTAAAAGATGCAACCACAAATTTCCAAACCATACCGTCACTGCAAATTTTTGGCGGTGAAAAGTCCCGTATCAGAATGAACCCAATGTCATTGCAAAAGACAGCCAAATATCAAAAAAGTTAAAAGACCAAATTCCAAACCACTTGAAAGCAAAGTGTTTCATGAAGCTTTGACTGAATAAGTCATACAGAGCAGAAACTAACCTGTGTAGAAGTTGTCCATCTGTGGATAAAGAGGCAGCGACATTGAATACAGTACACATCTAAAAATTAAGTTTAAAGCAAGCAGATAGTTTAACAGAAAAGGTCTTTGATAAATAAGTAGATTTCATACCTTGATATATGAATGTGGTTGCACTGGATGAGCCATAGGACCGGCATCCTGAATGATTACAAAATAGCTTTGTTAGAGCTTGCATATAGTATGCTGTATCAGAATCCATGTGAAATTATAGAGAAAGCATACTCATGTATCAACTTATAATTGTGAAAGTAATTTAAACACCTGAAGATTAATACTTAAGACATCACTTCAAAAATTGTGAAAAGGGACAAGAAAGAACCTGCGGGAACTGAGAAATTCGAAGCCTTGAAACATCAGAGATCCTCTTCACAGTGCGGCTTCCCATATCAGATGAAAACTCCTAGCATTGTTGAAAGATTTTCAAGAATAAATAAAGAAGGTACTAATATGACTATGAAATTGCCACTCGTTATATAGGAAAGAAAAGAGTTCTACCTGATCACGAAATACAGTTAGACCTTCCTTTAAACTGAGCTGGAACCAGTCACGACAAGTCACCCTGCATTTATTCAGATATCACTTAATTAAAGTTTCAATACATACAGTAATTCACAATAAAACAAAAGCAATAAAAAATACATTCATCTCCATGACCACTAGAACAACAAATCCACTACAAACATACTGCAACAACACAGATCTTATTTCTCTGCATATAAAAATAGAATGCAATAACACTGGCATAAAGACAGGATAAAAAATGGGAGGACTTTAAGCCAACCTGTTGCCTGTCCAGTTGTGGAAATACTGCAGATAGAAACAAGACAAAATTCAAGTCAAAACAATACATTCCTCGGAATCATACAAAAGGTTTTGAAAAAATATGCTCCTTCTGTTATATCATAACAAACCTCATGGCCAATAACCCTAAGAATAGCAGCATAATCTGCATCTGAAGCAGTTTCTGGGGATGCCAAAACAAGCTTGGAATTGAAAATCTGCCAAAAGGAAATCCATATAGATAAGATCAATTAATTTTTGGTGTTAATAAGAAGATAAAATAAACAAATATAAATGATGATGAACTCGAGAATGTTAGATGACATACATTCAAACTTTTGTTCTCCATGGCTCCCCTGACAATCAATCAGAAACAAGTAGTGTGAGTGCTTAAGTGCATGAAACTAACAGTATTTGTCACCATTATACAGATCAAACAAGATAAAGGGCTATTATATGAGCACGTTTTACTAAACAAAGAATGTAACTTACATGTCAAAATCAGGGACAGCAACAATGTTAAAGAGATCTAGGTCATATT
Source organism: Populus trichocarpa (assembly GCF_000002775.5). Classification (NCBI taxonomy): domain Eukaryota; kingdom Viridiplantae; phylum Streptophyta; class Magnoliopsida; order Malpighiales; family Salicaceae; genus Populus; species Populus trichocarpa. Next base: position 8,231,514 of record NC_037285.2, on the reverse strand, counting down.
CAAGACCAAAAACCTGTTTGCAGAGTTACATGATAAAATGGTAAGACTCTTAACACTAAAACCCAAAACTTAGGTTTGATGTTATTTTTAAATAATGGGTTAGATAGGAAGATACTAACATCCTCATCCCATTTCATTGCTGCTTTAAGTGAATACATGGCATGTGCTGTCTTGGGTACATCTTGTGCAGGGGTCCAAATTCTTAGTGACACATTTCGACCAGAACGGGTAACAAACATGTCATCTCTGCTCTCCAGCTGTCCAGCAACCAATGCAAACAAATAGCAAGGTTTCTTGAAGGGATCCTCCCATAGAACATAATGCTTACCACCCTGCAACAGAACCAGAGAAGCAGACTTTGGATGGTGATTAATTTTATTTTATTTTTTGGTGGATGGGGGAGGCTATTCTACATAACAGGTAAATTCACCTCAAGGTCTCCTTGTTCCAAGAGATTTCCATTAGATAGCAATACTGGGTACAAAGATTTATCAGCTTCAATCCGGACAGTGTATTTTGCCATTATATCAGGGCGATCCTGTTAACATATTAAAATAAAATATTTTAAAGTTGTATTTAGCAGAATGAATCAATAGAATTAAATGGTTCTATGAATTAACCTGATAATATGTAATTTTGCGGAAACCCTCTGCTTCACATTGAGTGCAGAAATTCCCAGATGACTTGTAAAGTCCCTAAAGAGAAAAAAAGGATAGTGCAACTTCAAATCTAGCAAACAGTCACAAGAAGCATCTGTGAAAAGGACGAGAGAAAATATGTTGTACCTCCAATGATGTGTTCTTCTGGGGATATATCTCAGTAACAATTTCCAACGTAAATTTACCAGAAGGTGGTGATAGGATTGTTAAATGGCGTGATTCCAAATGATAATCTCCATTCTGGAAAAAAGAAAAGCGCAAAAATAAAGTTGTGTTAAATCATCACCAAATTATCTTAAACCCTCCCCGCCCCAAAAAAAGAAAGAAGAGAGAAAGAAGAGGGGAAAAAAAAGAGAGAGAGATGGGGAAAGAAAAGGAATAAAGTGCCAAACATCACAAAATGGCAAGTGTTCTAACTGGGTGTGAGCATCCTTGGACTAATAAAATGCGAAAAAAGGAAAAGGTATAACATTATCAAAACCTCCTATAGGAAAGAGTGTAGACAAATATCAGGATCGAAAAAGCAAAAAAGCTTTCCAATATAGTTAAGTGGAAAAATCCACAAGCTAAGCCAACATCTGGAAGAGTGAAATATACATACCTTCAGTTCCTCACCATTGACTTTAACTGAAAGCAGCTTCAGGTCTGCTCCATCCAAAACTAGCGGAGAAGAAGAACCTATTCAACAATAGTGTTCGATTAGCCAGTGCTATGGTATGAACTGCCATTGTAAGAACAACATTTGCAAATTTCCTACAGATGTCTGATCAAATTCTACGAGCAAAGAATGGCCTTAATAGTTACCTTCAACTCTGGGTAAAACAGTTATTTTCGAACTAACAATTGTTTTCTCATCACCCAGCAAAAATGTCAAATCCACCTAAGATAAGGATACAAGTACATGAGGATAAGTGAAAGCCAAAGAAAGAAAATCAGAGTCCTAGATGTCTATATTCCAAACTCGACTAAGTTTTTGCATACCGAATCAAAGTAGTAGTCAGGCAACTTGTAATCCTTGAGAAAGATTTCTTTTGGTGCGTCCATTTTGGATTCTTCAACTTGCTTGGGTAATGGTTCTGTGGCGACTGCACAAATTAGTCTCCTTCTGTCTTGCTTATCTCTCTGAAAATATGTCAAGGAATGCACAATAAGGTCATATACATGCATGAAACACCAAGCAAAACAAATCAATCACGGAAAAAATTCACAATTTTCCATGACACTTTATCGGGTGCATGAGTGAATGTGCGTGTCACAATGTTTTCTAGATTCTTCTAAATTATAGATTTTTTAGTGAATAGAATACTAAACGATAAATCCTTCTAACTAATACACCCTTCATTTCAAAAAGACAACTTCATCATTCAACGCCTTGCGTGTCACAACCTGCCTCCAACCCCACAGATTTGTAAGGAAATAGTAAAAGATGTTCAATTACATTTAAAAGTCTAATGATCTAATAATTATGCTTTTGTTTTGTTCTGTCCTGTCCAATAGGGAGTTAGTTTGGTTAAGACAGTCTGTAAGAGCCTGTCATCTTTAGAAACATGGGCTCTCCTGGTCCAGTAAACCTGTTCTCTTGAATGAAAAATCTAGTGGAATACACACACACACACACTAGACCCGAAACAAGAGATGGGCTACTGTGTTAATACTTAGATTCTTTGTCTGGGTGATTGGTGGGCTCTGGTATCATTTAAGTTGTATTCACTTCCAAGTCTTGGATATGGCGTCAATTTTGGATTTTAAAGAAATTTTTAAAAACCAACAAGCACATTCGGCCATGATTGGATAGGCTTCGGTCCTGGTAAATTCTTTTTAAGCTAATCTAACTCAAAAATTGATTGCTTTTAATCCAATCTGACTCACTCCAGCTCAAAAAGAAAATGTCGAGCTCCTGTGAGACATCTACATCTCTACATTTCAAAGGTTGCCTTGTTTTTCTATCTTGATTATAACCTAAAGTTTTAATATTTATACTTGTAGCCAAGAAAAATCCACCCATTTACTACATTAAAAAGGTGTTTGAAAGTATGGTTGCAGTTGCTTTTTCAAAATGTGTTTTGCTTGGAAATTCATTAAAATAATATTTTTTTTATTTTTAAAAAATTATTTTTAATATCAGTACATTAAAACGATATAAAAATACTAAAAATTTTTAATTTGAAGTAAAAAATAAAAATTAATTAATTTTTTTAAAAAAATATTTTTAAAACGTAAAAATAAAAAAACTCTAAAATATTTAATGTACTTGTTAAGAATTGAGATGCGGGACCGAATCTATTGCTTCAACATCTAAGTTTGTAGATATGGAATTTATTTTATTTTATTTTTTGAAATCCATAGATATGATTTGGTCAGAATCGTGTGCTTGTGGATGCATTTATGTTGTAGTGCCAGCCAATTCTTCCAATACTAGCTGTGAGAATATGATACATTTCCGTTTTTAATACGAAATAAAAATGTGAATGTTTTAATGACAATATCAATATCATTAAAACATAATAAGTTTAATATTTTTTTTGGTTAATTTAAACATATTTGAAAAGGTATTTTCAATTACTTTTTGAGGCACCACGTGCTACTGCAATATGTCATCTTTAAGGTTACATCAGGAGAAAGCTATAAGAGTTTTTTTTTTTTTTTTTTAAGCTTGTAAGCCAACATTTATGAATTTAGATTTATCAAGTCCAAAAAAGTTTCAAGGGGCGTAGCGTGATAGTAAAAGACTTGAAATCTGTACAGCAGGTCTCGAGTTCGAGTCAGGACATGCACCTCTTATAAAAACCTGTGATAGCCGGGGTTTTACTCGCTCACCTGAGCTCACAAAGTACACTTTTCGATAGGTGGGGTTTCCTCAAATCTAAAAAAAAAAAATCCAAACAAAACAACACAAGATATTCTGCACTATTGTCTAGTGGGTTTAGACATGCTACTCAAAAGTAGACAAATATCACTCAATGTTGAGGGTTGAGATCAAACTTAGAATGGTGATTATTTTCTCCCCCATGGCCCGTATAGGTTGCAAAGGGATTGGAGAAATGAGAAAGCAAACCAAATAATTGTGCTCCCAATAAAAAAGGGAAGATTATTAAGCTTTTGTCCGTTAAACAGCTACAAAACACTAGGAAAAAAGAAAAGTTTGTGTTTGTTTATCCTTTTCACATACTTGTTGTGCTCTTAGGTTGTCCACAAGTTGGGGGGGCAATACTTGTGGGGGGCAGTTGAGGAATGTAATTTCACTCAAGTTCAAACTTTAAAACTCCATTAACACCTTCTGCTCCTCTTGTTCTTGGTGATTACATGTGTTAACAAAAAATCTGGAGAGCATAAAATCCTGGTTGGGAGAGCATACATAAAATCTGCCTATAAATTTCTAATTACGACCTTAATCAATGTTTTTGCTATTCATAGGGTGAGACATTTAGCAAAAACAATTAAGAAGGTTTCAATGATGCAAGCGAGAGTTGTCCAAAAATAGGCTAATAAAATTTTAAGGTAAAAGCAAGCGAGAGCTGTCCGAAAATCGTGAATGTTAAGCTGTCAGCTTAGCAAGAGAAGAGTTACGGGATTAGGAAAAAAAAAATAGCAGAAAAGTAAAGAAGAGAACAATTACAATTGTTCTGACTATTTTATTCTAACTACTAACTGTTAATTGCCTTAACAGCTAACTACCTCGTAGCTAACTAATCACATATGATCAAATTAGCCAGTTTGTTACAACTATTATCTTCACATGTTTTTCATATTATGCACGTGCTTAAATCTCCATCCTTATTTTATTAAAAACTGGTAACAATTTCCCCTTTTTAAAATGATTCTTGCCCTTAAGAATATGGACAAAAGCCTGGAAATGGTTCGAGAATCTTGACAGAAGCTTGGAAACTGTTTACCAAGCTCTTATAAATCTTTCCATGTGATGTTTTCATCAAATATATTAGAGCACTACACCAGCCCCATTGTGACAGCTCTGTAACCTTTCTTCATTAGCTTTCATTCCAGAATTGCTATAACGCGTCGCTTGTTTTGCACAGATTCCGTCGACCAAGTATTGTTGAAAAGTCAGGGCGTTTTGCACCAAAAATCCAACTTTCAACTATAATTTGACCCAAAAACACCATATAGATCTAAAACACATTTATACCTTCAAACAACCTAAAAAAATAGTTCAAGAACAAAAAAAAAAACCCAACCTAAAACTCAAAAACTTCTTAAGGTTAGATCTATTTTCTCTGGCAATTTGAATGTTAAGTAACACCTGATTGAAACTCTTCTCATCTAATAAAACACATTGATACCAAAAACTACTGTTTTGATAGTAAAAATTAGTGTCGAAATCTAGTCTCATCAAAGTTTTTTCAAGTTAGGGTACAGATAGGGCTAGATGCTGCATCGTACAGAGAATATTCAATGTTTTGGTTTTATTTTAGGACCAAAAACAAACAAACAAAGAAGAAAAAGAAAAATATAAATCATGCCCCCATGCAGGATCGAACTACAGACCTTCAGTTTACAAGACTGACGCTCTACCACTGAGCTATAGGGGCCTTGTTGCTTAGGGATGCATTATATTATGATCACATTCTTTGATAGGTATCCTTCGCCCATTCAAAGAACGCACATTTTCGGGAAGTGTCTTTAGAGCTATGGACCAGGAAAGAAAAGGCATGAGCCAATAGACTAGTGGAGTTTATAGCTTGATTCAACCAAGTTATTCAATACCCGCCATGGATCTCCCCAAAAATCTCAAAGAAATTATAGTTCCAAATTTGGAAGTAAACTCTCCAAGCTTAACAGAAGAGGATGAGAGATGCCCTCCGATCACCATTAGCTAAGTTCTCTACCAAAAGACATCCATGAGTGGAGTGGAGACCAGACAAGTCCCACAAAAATATGACAAGTTCATGCACATGCAAAGAATTAGCAACCTGATTTAGACCCTCCCTCCCAACAGTAATGAATATCTGAAACATTGATCCAGAGTTTGAATAATTACATTTATGGCAAATAAAGACATAAAGAGAGAAGGGAAGGATTTTTTCCATCAGCCTTCAGTTTTGCTGTGCGATTTAATTTTTCATTTTAAAAGAGCTGAATTTCATGTACAGGTACAGACAATTGGAAGACATCCATATATTTAATCAAGGATCGGCTTTGCCAGCGACTTGGTCATCATCAGAGTTGTAATCATCTTCACTCAGCTCTTCATCACTGGATTTTTCTTCTGGTTTTGCCCCTATATCCTCTGGCTTCGCATATTTCTCACAATATTCTGGAAATAAGACAGTCGTAAGTAACAGTTGCACAATTTCAGGAAATAAAAGAGAAACAAGACAAATAGATGAACGGTGCGAGTAGTTACAACAACATAATGATGGCGGCTTAGAAGTTAAATACAAGGCAGAGTTCAAGACGATAAGAGCAGATAAAACATTGGATTGATGATCTTTTTGTCACATAATACAATTCATAGAAACAATGAGGTTGATGCCAGTATGCACGCATCACTCAGAGAAGGTACAGGTACAGTATACATCTATTACCAGCTTAGATTTGTTTAACTTTTGATGATCCATCACCATACAAGACACGGACCTATATCAGACTTCCATATTTCATGCAACATAAAGTCCATTTTTGTGAACCCCATCAGAAACTGCTCTTCATTTCTTCTTCCAATCACACAAAGTTCTAATTTCTCAAATAATCTCCAAATTCCAAAACCAAATTAGTAGCCATTTTGAAAACAAAGAACTGATCAAACCAACATTAACTATCCTTACTCTTTGGGCAGCCATGTATTCTTGTTGGGGCTCCTATTGTTTAAATCTGTCATTCCTGTGTAGGAAATTGAGGCCATCCTCACATATTTGATATCATTTCACGGTTACTGAATCATTTTTCAAAAGACAAATTTGATTTTGGGTTTCAGGATCTAGTTAAGAGACAATAAATGATTGACTAACATCAGCTCTCCCACAGCCATGTTCATAAAGAAAATCTTACTATACTATAGTCTTCCCAGACCCAATACACAAATTTCTGTAAAGAAATTCTAGTGGAAGAAAATAAACTGTTTGCAGCAGCGATTGCCTGACAGCCAACATCCCCTCCACTGTCCAACAATGTCACAAATGGTTCGCAGTCCCCTTGCCTTCATGCACTCATGCATCAAAATAGATGTAATTACATGCCTTTTCACAGGAAATGTTTCCGTTCAATATATAGCAATTTCTGAATTAACAATTCAAAATCAACAGTAGACCCATTTTGCTTTATTGGTCTAAAGGTCTTATTACTTTCCTAAGGATATGTAGATTCCAAGTCCTTTCAATGCATCAAACCATCCAACCCAAAAGACAACAGAGGAAAGTAGAGGTACATCTCAATGTCTCAGATCTTGCTGCTTCCTATTTGATCTTTAATGGATGCAGTGAATTACCTAAATGGCATGAATCCTCCTAATAATCAAAACCCAGCAGAAACAAATCATGCTCCAAGTTCAAACTAAAATTAGGTCAGATATTATAGATATACAATGGAAACAAACATGCGACAAGCGTGCAAGTTCAAAGATGTAGATCCAAAATGAAAATCCAATGACTAATTAATTTAACTGGAATTAGATAAAGCAATTGTAGCTACCAACTTGAAACACTGAGCTATAATAAACCTGAACAGGAATCACTCATCAAGTTCAAGGTTAAACTATGATGCTTCTTTCAGAATATCACTCAAACCTCAACAAAATTGGTTCAGTCACCAATGAGCATAAATGAGCTGGGTTAATGTTGTCCTCGACATGCAACGTAATTTCCCTGTCTCGGAGTCTTATATTCATGAATTTCAACATGCATTTTAAAGTGGAAAAAAACTACAGATTTCAGGATGGAAATAAGAGAACTGGAAATAATGCTTAAGTTCACAAGACTATGTTTAGAGTTCCTACCTTTCACTCTTTGATCGTAAGCAGTGTGATCACGCATCATCAAAGCAGCAGCTTCTCCATTCAATGGATCTGATGCATTTGGATACAAAAGTAGCTGAGGGAGAAATACTTCAAATACATTTACCAGATCTGTGGATTTTCATTAAAATGGAAATTGTCAAATTCTGACAATAACAGCATTACTCAAAAATTGAAGAATCTATGGATGGATGAATCAGATTTAGAAGCTCCACATATAGCATACAAAGTGTCCATAGATAAATAACAACAAAGCAGAAGGTTTACCAAACATGGGGCTCCAAGTTTGGTTGATAACATCCAAACACACCGAACCAGACCTGAAACTCAAGCACAAACCCACATTTCCGTTAAAAGTTGTAAACTAACTATACATATAAGCAAACACCAACTTTGAACGAGCTAAAGTAGTCAAATTTTAGCATCCACTAACTCACATTTCATCAACGTTTGGGTGATAGATCTTGTTGACAAAGCCAATTGATGGAGATTTGTAAGGATAAGCATCTGGCAATTCGACTCTTATCTTCCACACACCTCCTTGATAAAGACCTGCCATGTTCCCACAAAGAAAAAGAAGAGAAGAGATAATAAATTATCTGTATCCATAATTAAAAAACCCCAAAAGAAACTTAAACTTTATCTTTGCTGAGGAAAATCAACAAACAACAAACTTGCAACCAATATAAGAAGAAGAAGAAGAAGAAGAAGTGCAGTGCAATTCATTAAAATCACACTCTACTTTACAGTAAAAGAAAAACTACATGTTTCTTCTCATGCATCAATAGTAAAAAGATCTGCTTAAAACTCAACTTCAACAAGAAAAACCTGCAGTAAAAGAAATATAAAGGGCTCAATTCATCAAAGAAAAAAGAAGAAGGAAATATAACTTCTTATCCACTGCAATCTTGAAGAACAAGTACAAAAACCAAAGTATACACATGGATCAACAGGAATAAATAAAAAATCAACTGAAAAAACAGAAATTAACCCACCAAGAAAAACATTTTTTTAAGAAAAAGTTGAATTAAAGAAAGAAAACAGTAAAAAGAAATAATGGGTACTGAAGATTTTGATTGCTTACTTTCTTTAGGTCCATTGAATTCCACATAAAACTCTTGCATGCCATCATTGATCATTTCCACTTTGTAATCACTCATCATCCTAGTCAATCAAAACCCAGAAAAAATAAATTAAAAATCGATAAAAAAAACACCGAACAAACCCAATTAAATAAAGAACGAAACTTGTCAAAAAAGAAACAAGATTTTTACAGTTTCATCAAATCCATCTCCCTGCGTTTGCTTGGTGAAGACATTTTTGCTCCTTTTTTTTTCTTTTTCTTGCGGATTGTTGAAAGAATAGAAAAGAGGTCTTTTTATCTAAAATGGTTTCGGACATGAAAGAGGAAAAAGTAGGAATTATATTTTATAATACTATTATGCACACTCTCCCATGGCTATGTGGAGTCAGCTTCCTATTTCACTGTAATTTTCCTTTACATAGAATGCATAAATTTAATTTTATTTTTACATTATTTCCATTTCTTCTTTTTATTTTGGTTACTTTTCTTTTAGATGTTTAGTTAACGTTTTTTTAATAAATAAATAAAATGATATCATTTCTTTTAAAATCAACCCTGATTACAAAATAATCCAGATTTTTTTGTAAATAATTTATTTATCTCGATATTCCATCGCATGAGGTTCAAAGTAATAACAATTTTCACCAACAATTAAAATACCATGTCATGCTAGCACAATGACATGTCAACAAATGACATTAACATGGGTGCTCATATAATTGGCAGTAGACTACTGGTCCACAAAATCAATGATATTAACGTGGCATATTTTGATTGGCATATGAGTGATGGTATGTTGTTGTATTAGACATAACATGCGTAACATAGGTACGGATATTGATATGATGAGTAGTCTTTCAAAAACACCGAGCATGTGCATGGTCATCATATACATGATCATATGACTGAATCTCTATGTTTTTTTTTTTTTAAATATAGTTTTATTATAGTAGTCTTAAAGGTCGGATCGAATGTTTTTCCTTTAAAAAACCCGTCGAAGATGTTCAGAGAAATGTCTATTAGACAGATAACGTTAGTGTCGTTGTTATAAAGCATAGTAATGTTAGGGTTTTTTTATATTGTAATATAGTTAATTTTTAAAGTATTTTTTAATTAAAAATATATTAAAATAATTATTTTTTATTTTTAAAAATTTATTTTTGATATTAACAAATTAAATTTATCCAAAAAAATACAAAACAATTATACCAAAATAATTTAAGAGATATCTAGTCTTACGAATGTTCACTATCCTACAAGGCAAGGAACTAGAATAAAATTTGAATTTTTATCGTGAATAATTCGATTCCCTAGTTAACATTTGAATTTTAGATAGTCTTATCATGTCCAATTTTTTTAAAACTAATCTATTATTCCCTCATAATCTATTTAAATTATATTAATGTTTTATGTTAATAAACTTATGTTGAAGATTAAATTCAAATAAGACTTTAACCTAAAAAATAAATGGATTTTACTTTTTATTTGACCTTGAATATACTCATTGACCATGTTTTTAAAAATAATTTTTTCCAGCACTTGTAACAATTAAATTAAAAAGAAATTAAGGTTGATAAACAAATTGAAAAAATTCAAGTCCTCTAAAGGAAAAAATGTCACGAATAGTTGTTTTTACGTTTCAAAAGCGTTTTTGAAAAAAATTGAAATTTTTTTATTTTTTTCTTTACTTCAAATTAATATTTTTTTTGTATTTTCAAATTATTTTAATTTGCTGATGTCAAAAATTATTTTTTAAAAATAAAAAAACATTATTTTAATACTTTTCCGAATGAAAAACCACACACCTAAACACTTACAGGCTAGTTAACAACACAGTGCAGCTACAGTGAAATCAAGTTTTTTTAAAATTCATAACGATAATGTTATTAGTTTAAGTATATATATTATTTTGTGTTCTGTTCCGCACATATTAGTCAGACAGTTTTGCTTGCAGCATCAAAGATTCCACTTTGCTTGGACATAAACATTACCCATCTCACTTGTTTTTTCTACGTCTTGGCCGTGCCCAAAATTCTTTATTAGTGTTTTTTTTTTAAATTATTATTATTATACAACAAAAACATGAAAACAAATCTTAAAAATCAGTCATTATTAATTTAATCAAAATTTAAGATTCTTTGTTAGTGTTTTTTTAATTATTATTATTATTATTATACAACAAAATTCTTCATTATTATATAGTTGAAGTTTCCTGAAGGCTTTTTGGTATTCGACACCGCTCATCATCCATCGCCGATCCTGCCCGGCACGCTACGCTCTCATGGAGCACAAGAGGTGACGACTTTCTCCTTATTTAAGCAGTTCTTTCTGCAAGGAATCCGACGGTAAAATATCTTATAGTTTTGATTAAATTAATTAATTTCTTTTTGGTCTTAAAGAAACCACCTCATGACTTTAATTTTCTTTTGATTATTATTATGCAAAATACTAAGTTGTGCGGCCAAATCACTTTGCAAGATGCATTGTAAACTAAAACACATGATACCATGGAATGCAACGGTGATATTTTTTTTCCATCCTTGTACAACCAAATCGGAGACCAGATTAAGTAAATCTTCATCCTCCAACTTTTCAAATTATAAATATTAATCTAAAACATTATTTTTCTTATTTGTAGGTCCTTGGTTTGAGAAAAGTATAGAGTCGTTGAATCTAAAACATTATTTTTCTTATTTGTAGGTCCTTGGTTTGAGAAAAGTATAGAGTCGTTGAATTCTGGTGATAGAGAAATAAACTCTTGGCTGACACTAATTCTGACCATGAAAATAGTGTATTTTGGTGTTAATTGATTTCTTTTAATGTGAGGACTTTTATTGATTTGTTTTTTCCCTTGAAATTACCAAAACAAAAGGTAAAACATGGGAGAGGATTTTATTTTTAGTTTGGATTAATGTTTTTATGCGAGTTTTAGGGGGTTTTGGGTTGTTTTATTGGTGTGTTTGCATCATATGGAGGTATTTTTATGTGTTTTTGGTCTGAAAATTGCATTTTTAGATAAAAATACCTTCTTCAATTTTCTAGCTATCTCTTAAGTAGTCGAAAACTAGAAAGGCACACAGTGTGTTGTCTGCTTTTATTTTTTTTATATAAAAATAAAGCAAACGACATGTTATCCTTCCTATTTTCAACTAAAAAAATTAAAATCCCACGTCTGCGAGCCCTTTTTCAAATGGGTTAGGTTTAGTAGTGTCTGACCTTTTTTTTTTAATTGATACCCTCGTTTTATATGTATTTTTTTAATTAATTTTTTTGATTTATATTTAAATTAATACCCCTATTTCTTTTATTTTTTAGATTATCTATTTCACTTTTTTTAAATAAAGATTGTTTTTTAATTGTTTTGTATGCATTTAATTTTTCAATGAAATTATTTTAATTTATCTATAAATCTTTTTCCATGATATTTCTATAAACTACAAATTATTCCTTCTTGATTAAAAAAACAAAGCGTGTATATTAAAAAGAAAATTAGAGTTAAATATTATAGTTATCTACCTTTTACTTTTATGAGAATAATTATCTTTTTATTTTGGAATTTGATTGGCATTTATAGCTTCTTTTCAGTTTATCGGATTATACATTTAATAAATTATTTCATTTAATGTAAATAGCATCTTTGTGTTTTTCAATTAAAAAAATCATGATATAGTAAAATATACTTGCAATATTATTTTATTTTTCTACTACATTTTAAATTAACTTCAAATCCTACAAGCGAGGTTGCATTAACAAATCTTTTTTTATTCACTAATATATATGATTTTTATTTTATTTTATTATATATAAACATTGAATTTTTAATTCATAATTTTTTTTTCAGTACTTGCACATTTATTTTTTTATAGTAAATAAAAAATATCCGATTAAAAGTAAAGCAGAAGACAACTAACTAAAATAAAACGATTAGATAAAAGCAAACCTTATCCTATAAAGGATTGCTTTACTTCATTTTTTTAAAAAAAAAACAACATTCATATTATTATAATTACAATCAAATTATAAACAAAACAAAAGGATTTAAAATATGTCCACAATGTTTTATATTGTTCACCAAGATACAAAATTATGAATTGTACACGGGTCTGAACCCACGCTCCATGCTTTTCTGAAGGTCTAAGCAGCCTGAGCAAACTAGATTCGCGCTCATAGCTTAGGCTTTTTTTTTAGGGTTATTTTTCTTCTCTCGTTTTTTTCCTTTGAAATACCAATTTCTTCTTGGTTAATTGTGTTTTTTAGATAATTTAGTTTTACAAAAAAAAAATGAGTTTTTTCATAAATAATATGGATTTTTTAGTTTAATATGTTTTTCTTCTTCTTTTTTCTATTACATTATATCTTTCAATATCTATTGTTTACATATTTTTTAAATATAATATTTTTAACATTTTTAACTAAATTCTCACTTTATTATTATTATTATTTGTTTGGATTTTTAAATTTAATTTTTTCATAAGTTTTATTTTTATATATGTAGTTCATTTTTCAAGTAATGATCTTATTAGTCAATGTATAAATTTCTGACAAGTGTCATAGGATTAAATAGAGTTAGTTGAATGAATCCACAAAAGATTTTTTACAAGGAAACATTCCAAAAAAAAAAAAGAATACAAGGGCAAACATGTCATTAACCCATTTTTAATGGATAAATACATGGATGATTGATACATGGAAAAAACAACCTTCTACTACAAGGAAAAGACAACCTTGGGATCAGATTGAGAAAAACTGAGATGGTACAACTTTCTTTGAGCATCGATCTTCAAACTGCAAGCCGTACAGGTACCTACATGAACATTTAACATTATAGAAAGAAGAAGGGTCCAGAAAGCAACACAAGGCAGGAGAAGGAAAATGGCCATGGCTTAGACAACTACCGCGAGGTCCACCACAACCCTCAATGAAGATTTAAAGAATTCACAATAGCAAGCATGCAGCCATATACAACATTTTGAACACAAAATTAAGTACCAGTTGAACCCGAAGAAACGCCACTGTCCGCAACTTTCTTTCACTCCTAAAATTTCCTTCATCCAAGATTAGCAGCTGGTATGGGATGATGGTGGACAGAATGCTGCCACACAGCTCCAGAAAATTGTTAATGCACAAGCAAATAACTTGAGATACTTGGCAAGCAGCGTGAGGGCACTCTTAGCACATCATGCAACCTCTTTCCCCCGAGTTTATAAGGAAAACTCCACCAGCTGACTCCACTGCAAAAGAAGATCTTCGCAAAACTGGGTTACTCTCTTGCGACCTCCTGGTCCAATCAAAATCGTTGGGAGCTTCGAGCTATGCTTTGGTGTTACAAAAAAGGGATTCAATTTTCAGATAAGAGAAGCTGTTCTGAACCTAAATTCATGTCTATTTGAAATCAGTGCATTGCTTATTCTCAGAACATATCAACATGTAGGCACCAGGAACCATGAGTACTTCATGGCCATAACCATCACTAAAAGATCCAAACTCTGTTTCATCATCGTCACTATCAATATTTTTTGGAGTTACACGGTTCTGATAACTTCTGCGCCGAACAAGATATGCATTGAAGTAATAGCTTACCAATTCTTCCCTGGTCTTTCTAGGAAAATACTTGTGTTTATTGTCCCAGAAGCACTTGCCTGCAGATAAAAGGTTAAACTTGACCATATCCTTGAATCTCTTTTCTTCTTCGGTAGTCCATCTAAGTGAAACTTCCTCACCCATGCGATCAAACTGCCAATGATAGAACAAATAACCCAGTTCAAGCTTCAATTTAATTCTTTTCTCGGCAATATGAAATCTCACACATCCAACTGAACCTGGAAGCTGACAGCCACATACACTGGGTCTTCCATTTCCAATTGGATCCATGGCAAATACGGCATTATGGTTTTCACATTCCAAAGGCCATAATCGTGTGCCCAGCCATTTAGAATCACTCTCGGAAACCACGCTAGTCCACTCAGGGACTTCAGCTTGGAAGAGAGGGCCCACAGCAACATGCCTACGGACATGCCCATCCCCAGATCCATCAAATGTTGCGTTTTTGGATGATAAATCAACAGCAAGTTCTTGCTCCTTAAGGCCATTCTCACACTCTGTCTTAAGAGGGCTTGTAGATTTACTTTGAGGGGCAGAACATGAATTACAACAAGAGCATACGTCAGGTTTCGCTAGAGCAGGGAGCCGCTTGCTGCATCTTGACCTCTCTGCAAAGTGTTCACTTAGAACACTAACATCCTCAAACATGGATGGATGCATCTTTCGATTGTCCTGGAAGTTCATATTGTATACCTATATGACAACAATTAAACTCATTTAACTACAATACAAACTTCTGAATGGGATTTTCCAAAGAACCACAACAAGCATAACAGATATCTTCACAATTATTGCCTAGGCAATGCAGATCATCAAGATAGTTTAAAACAAAATGCATTGCATTTTGGATCATATTCAGGATGGCAAAAATCCAAATAACTTCACATGACCAATAGTTGGCCCTTTTTGTTTGTCTCTGAATATGTGCATGTCCAAACCAACACTTAGAATTTCTTGTGCAGTCATTTGTTAGCACTACAAGCATATATCTTTACTTTGTCCAAGTCATGTTGATAATTATTTGTTAAAAGTCTAAATGCATTGAAATATAATGATCTATCATTGGCTGATCAAGTGATTTAGCCCGATATCAACAGCCAAGAGAAGATATGGATTCAGATTTAAATTCACTGATAAGGTTACTGTAAACAATGACATCTTACAGGGGATTTTACTCTTACGCAGCATTTAACTAGGATAATAGTCATCACGACGGTGACTTAAACCATGATATCTAACGTTGTTGAGAGGTCATGTGGTAGTTAGAGGATGAGCCTAAGCTTTTGGATCCTGCAGATCAGGGGTCCCTTCCTTGGAGTGACTCTCTGATGCTTGGGCCCATCTAGCTGTCATGTGACCTATCCACAACATTAGATATGTGACGATATCAATATCCCAAGTTAACCAGGAGTCAAAGGCATAAGTCGCTTTTAAGCATCAGGTGCAATCTCTGCCCCTGAGAGGTGTTATATTACGAACAAAAGTCACTAAACCCGCAAGCCAAGCATAAGGCCTGAGATGGGACAGGACATGTTAAGAAGCTAACAATGCATCGAATTTGAGGCAACATCATCCATATTAATCAAAACAGTTTCCATTTTTTGTTTTCTTTTCAATTTGCAGTTTTCATTTTCCAAAAAAAAAATTGGAAGATGCATTCATATGTTAAAAACTATATATATATATATATATAAAGAATTTTCTATCTAGAAAATTAAAATGTCCACCTTATAATTATTTTTCATAGAAAAAATTATGATAATTTAAATATACATCTTTGCATTTTTTTTTTTAACTCAGCTTAAAACTTGTTGGAAAAAAAAACTACCAATAACTCTTCAAAAAATTGTTAGATTTTTATTGGAAAATTTTTAAAAACAATATCAACTATATATATAATCTTGAAATTTTCTATTATAATGAAAGCATGCATATAAGGGTAAGAAATTGTGTGTTTTTAATTTTAGTTTGAAAACCCTAGTTTTCCATTTAGAAAATAGTCAATAATTTATATAGGAAAACTATGAAAAATTATGTCAAATATTACAAACTCATCACGAATTTGACAAATGGAAAAATATAACATTTGAATAGGAATTCCTATTCTTTGTTCTCCATGATTTTAAAAAAAATGCTAGTTCTAACAACTAAACAGATCCATAATAACTATCTTGTGCATTTTAAAATTAGCAATGGCCGATAATCCATTCCAAAATCAAAAACCTCGCATTGGTATTTAAAACAATGGGTAAAAGTATAGAATGTACCTGCAAGAGTGATTGTTCAATGTTAGGATCAAAATGCCTTCTATGTAGGAGAGCTTCCCGTGCCCTTATGGCTTGGAGCCACAACTCATTGCCTTTATGATTCTTCCACTTAAATTGTGGTGATCTTACTCCGATGGAAGGATCATCGGGACATTTTGCAATTTGGATCACCCAGTTAAGCATTCTTGTTAGAGGTTCTCGTTTTCTCTTGCGAGAATTAAATTCTTTCTTGACAATGCTCGGATCCAAGATCACAACATCATCATCACTATCATTAAAATAATTATTTCTTTCAGCATGAAATTTTTGTCATGATCACAATTCCTATTTCCAACACCATTGTGTACTCGATGTACAGCTTTGGTGTCTAACAAACCTATTTTACCCTTCCCAGTATCCATCTCAACGTACCTGCCATTTTTCTCATACACTTCTGAAGCAAATTTACAATCCTCTTGCTTTCTATCACATCTATGCAATAATAAACTTCTGAGCTGCATCTCTAGCTCCAATGACGAACAACTCAGATTCCCATCACACTGACGCTTCCCCTTTCTTATTTTTTCCTCTTTACAACTCCTACTCATGCATTTTTCCAACTCATACAAGTACTTAATATATATCAACTTAACCGAAGGTGAAAATTGAAGTTCTAACCCTAACTCTTTAGCCACAAAGCTCCAAAAACCGTTTACCAAATCAAAGCCACCTCTCTTTCTCACAACCCAAAAGAGTTTGAACAAATCCAAAGATTGCCCATCACCAAGCAATGCTGGAATAGGCCTAATACACCCTCCTTCAGCGGCCTCATTCAAAAACTTTGAAACGAGTTCATCAAACAAGCATATTACTTTATCCTCACACTCATAATCATCCTCATCAGAATTATCAATAGCAATCCAATCCTTAGCCTCATCATCCTTCACATGATGATTAATATCTAGACAACAACCACCATCACCCTTGTATATATTAATAACATCATCAACACAATCTAAAGCAGAACCATTTGTCAAAATTGACCATCCTGCCATGAGCTTCAAATTCTATATATTTTTTTAAAATCTTCCTTCTCTACCAAACCTCCTTGTAAATCACAAATCAACAAAAATAAAGAAAATCCGTAAAAAAAGACAGCAACAAAGTGCTGTTTTTTATTTGCTCCGTTTTACCATGTTAGTCCAGACAACAAATCAAGCATTTAAGAGACATATCTGATACGAGAACTAAAAGTAGACATAAATCTTGAACATGGTAAAATATGACAGCACAAGAGCAGGTGTCAGGCAACCTTAACTCTACTTTGTTTTTCAAGATATTACCTCATTTCTTGGTTTTGAGTTGATTTTCCCTTCTGAAGCCAAATATGTGCAACCCAAAAAAAGTTCAAGAGAGGGGACATGAGGGAAAGGAAGATCGAGGCTTGGCGAGTTTGAAAAATAGATGAAAAAGAAAAGGATTAGTGGGTGCCAGCACACACTAATACAATTGAAAAGTTTTGGACTTTGGGATCTAATTGAAGAATCTAAGACTTGGGGGTAGATGATAATTAAGATTAGAATCAAGAAAAGGAATGATAATTAACTGAAAAAATCCAAACTTGGAAAAACAATTAAGAGCAAAATCCAATAAAAAGAATTCCTTTTTTCTGCCACCATTTCGTGGAATATATAATATCATAAGTTCTCACACATCTATATATATATATATATATATATATATATATATATATATATATGAGAGAGGGGAGAGATCTTATATCACTTATGTCGAAAGTAAAGTTTAGATTTTATTTCATAAGTAGGATTAATTAGATATAAATATAATATTTTTTCATTCCAACACACATATTAAATGAGATTATAATAGTTGAGACAAGACTGTCTTGAGTTTGACCACAGATCCTGATTAACCTTGAAATGGTAAGAAGTGGTGGGCTGAAAAGGAAAGACCAATTTTATTGAAGATTTTTTCCTGAAATTAATTTTAGCAAATATGCAACCAACTATTGGATATTATATTATAACCTGACAGATGAGATTTTTTGGATGGTGATTCCGAGAGTACAAGTACTATTTACCAAAAATCTTTCATGAAATATATTTTGGAAATTCTCAATTATTGGATCTATTATTACCCATTTTGAAAGAAAAAGAAATGTATATTGATTTATTTTCATTGTTAGTTGAGAAAAGTCAATAAATTCCTATCTTGATGCTTAAAAAATATATATTTTATGATTAGATATTATACATTATATATCAAGCTAAATCATATAAAAAAAGTCTTGTTTATCGAGACTTATTGTACTGTGGATTGGAGCAATATTAGCAAAAGTCTTATTCATTTAGATTTATGGCACTGTAGATTGGAGCAGTATAGTAGTAGAACAACTCTTGCCACAGAGAGTTGCAAAGACTACAGGGGGAGGGTGGGGTTGTTTTTTCATTGGGAAGCATTTGACATTAAATGGATGGTTTGGAAGAAAATGGTCGGTGCAAATTTTGGTGAGGCATGGTGGGGCTGCAAACACCTAGCGCTGAGCCTATTATGCCCCGCCACAAAGAGTTCCAAGGGCTACAGGGGGTGGGGTTGTGCCCTAGACTGCAGACACCTAGCGTTGGGGTTGCATGCCCTGGGTGTTAGGGACAGACCTGTGTGCCTGGCTGCAGACCCCCGCAAGCAGGTCTGTAAAACCACGTATATGGGGTCTGCAGAACCGTGTGCCTGGGTGCAGACCAGCACACTTGGGTTTGTAGACCCGCTCCACTGGGTCCGAACCCATTAGTAATTGACCCAAAGCTAATGGATCTCATGTCAAGACTCAAAAATATTGATATTAAAAATAGTATTATTTGTATTAAAAATATTATTATTTTTATTATAATTAATATTATTAATAAAATAATTAATAAATTTAAAAGAAATTATTATCAATATTGAAAAACAACCATAAATTTGATTTGAAGGGTTATTAAATTGAAAATTATTGTTATTGTTATTGTTATCATTAAACACTGTAGATTGCTATAATGTTTTCCCACATGATTTTTTTTATGACTTTTTTCAAATTTGTTTTTGTTGATTTTATTTTTTTAATATTGAGCTGATTGAGAATTACAATTACAATAAAGCTAAATTATGTGGGGAAAGCATTGTAGCTTTTCTCACAAAACATTATGTATTGGTACAGTATTTCCCCACTTGGTTTTTTTTTTTGTTTTTTTGTTATGATTTTTTCTAAAATTATTTTTGTCGATTTTTTTTTTAATATCGAGGTGGTTGAGAATTTAACTTTGTAATTTTTTTCTTTTTTACAAGTAAATCTAAATCATGTGGAGAAAACACTATAACTTTCCTCACAAAACATTGTGGATTGCTACAACTTATTCTATTCAGTCTCTAAGTTTTTTTATCACCAACACAACTATTTTTTCTTTAGGGAATAATGGTTTCATCATACCTTCAGTTTCTATTACTTATCTAGCACTGGTTCGCAATTATAACATCATCAAGCACATTTGCTCCATAAGCCCACGACAGCACGCGGACATGCCATCTAGTAATTTTTAAAACAACTGTATTTGTGTTAAAAAGTGTATTGGAGCATTGATTAAAAATGTCTCTACTATGGTAGCTTTTATTTTTTTTGAAAAAATTATTTGACTAATTAAATAATATTTGTTTTTAAATTGGATTTTATATAAAATTGGGTTTAAAATCTGATTTCATAAAAGCTAAAATAATATATATTTTATTTATTTTACATGATAAAATTTATCTCACAACAGTTTTAACTAAACATATTTTTTAAAACCACAATTAAAAATATTTTTCTTAAACCAATATTTTTTAAACTCCAATCACAAAAACCTACCACATTGTCAAACACTCACTAATATTGTGAATTGACTCTCTCTTTTTTGTACATATTTTCCATTATAGAATTTTTTTTTATCATGAACTTTTCTTTTGGCTACCTTATAAATATGTAAATTTGATTTGTTTTTAAGAATATCATGCCAATATATATATATAAACTAAAACTCAAGGAAAAAACATCGTGCACTTAGACTCGGTGTATTATTCACTGCAATAGTGGAATGACTTTTTTACAATAAAAAAATTGCCTTTGTATTGGAATGTTTTGGTATTTTCATACGGCACATTAGTTATTAAATAATTTTTTGGGTATAGTTATATTTTTTTTTAAGCGTGAAATGAATTGATTGCCACTAGAATAAAAAAAATATAAAACTTGCATAAAAGGGTATAAATGTCTTCTCATTTAATAATGTACAGTAAATTGATAGGTATGCTCTTGGAAAAAAAATTAATTGTAGGTTTAGGTGGCTTTTGGTCTTTTCCTTTAGCTTTTTTGTAATTACGGGGTAATCAAAGGAATTTTATCTTTTAACATCAAGTAAATATTAATTAATTTGAAAAATTTGTTGGCATGTGGGAGACGCCCACGAACTTTGCCCAGCGTGTTAGCGCCTCTCGGTGGAAAAATTGCACTTTAGCTATGTTGTTGGATTCACCACCGCGTTATTTTCCTCCCGGCAGCGCGTGTAGGCAGAGGTTGAGCGGTTTGTTGCCAGTCAACCTTTTTTTTCTCTCCCACCCTGAAAAATATATGTTGGTCCTCTTTGTTCTTAATATTTGAACTCAAGTTCTTATTCTTTTGATTTTTAATTTTTATCATTGGTCATTTGTTGAAGTTTTATTTATTTTTTATTTAATCATTTGATTTTAATTTGTAATATATAATTTTTTTTCCAATTTAATCATTCTTTTAATTTCTATTTTTTTTCTTTGCCTTTTCGTCAAAAAATTTATGGTTTTCAATTTTATCCTTCAAGCCAAGTTTATAGTGTATTCTTTTATAATTTGGTTCTTGTTCTTTTTATTTTTTGTGTCCTTTTGTTAGTTTTTTTTTTTCAATTTAACCCTCCAATAAAAAAATTGTTCGTCCTCTAATTTATTTTTTATTTTGATTTTCACTTTCATTTTTTTAATTGCTATTTATATTTTAGATTTGTTTGTGTAATTGATTTTTTTCTAAATTTAATCTTTCAGCATTTAATTTGTTGAGAATTGAGCTTCACAGTTTTTGTATGGATAATACTTTTGGTTTAATGACCCTAGCATGGGCTTGAAAAGTTAATATAGGTCAATGTTAACTTTTTTTGGCTTATTTTCTTTTTTCAATTTAATTGTTCAACATTATTTTTTTAAAATAGCTTTGTGTTTTTCTTCAATTTTTTTTTATCAGGTTATTTTGATCTCATAACATGGATCACATGTTTTACAGGTTTATCGGGGTTGACTCACCTCTTATTATTCAGGTTACATGTCTATCATGCTATCTTGAATTGACTCGAGCTATTTTTTTTTATTTTTTTAACCAATTACATATTTCCAAAGCTTTTTCTAAGTTATCATCGGTTTTTTTTAATAATTTGTATGTGTATCATTGTTGTTAAATTTTTTTTATTATCTGATTAAAATAAAACTAATTTATTAAACTCAATCGAGACTATAATTCAAGTTTATATTTTTTGAAACATGCTTGTCGCATCTAGAAATTGTTTTTTACACAGAATATATATGGCACAGTGTAGGCTCCGGCTTAAAGTGAATCAGCATCTTAATTAAGACCTCAAATTAATGCAGCTATTCATAAACATCTTATATCAATGTACTCATAAAAAATTCAAATGACCCAAATTATATATCATAACTTGGTTTTTTACCCTCTTTTTCATATATTTTTTAAAATATAAAGAATACTAAATTCTCAAAAAATACGTTTTTTTGATGTGATTTGGCAAATTTCTGATCATTTAATAATTTTTTACTATTTCTTTTGTTGTTTCTGTATTGAAAAAAATTTCTAAAAAAAAGGTGCCGGAAGAAACATCAAACTTAGATGTCTCGCTTAGTGCAGAGCTTGTACAAGTAAATGAAGGAGGCAATAGAAACGGGAGGATTTCGCTCTTCTTTTGCCTGCTTCTGTTGTCATGAAGACCGCATCCTTGGTTCCGCCTGAATGTGGGGTTGTTCAACACTGCCTGGCCTCCAGAAACACACATCTAGCTTCATCATTGGATATATTTAGACAAAACTAGCACATTTCTCACACATTATCACAGAAAAAATAAATTTAGAATTATAAAAATTAAAATATATATTCATAGACAAAACAATGATTAAAATTTTAAATAAAAAATATATTATTTAAAGATATTTGACAAAGATATCAGACACATTTGATTCTAGTTTTTTATTGAATGGACAGACGATGTTTTGTTTGTCCTAATCTTTTTTATTGAATGGATAACGTGTCGATTTATGGTGCAAATTTTAGCCACCTTCAATAGCTAAAAAATTAAAAATTATGTTTTGAGACCTTAAAAATCTAAATTATAACTTGATTAACATGAAAAACACCCTAAAAATATGTATAACGCCAACTTCAGGCATAAAACATCGTTTAATCCATTTAAAATCGCTAAACAAACTTAATCAAAATAAAATTAGTGGATTCTAATCTACATTTTAAAGCATATTTAAATGATAAACTCACCTTATTGAACTTTTCTTTTTAAAATAAATCAATTGAAACCAAACTTGACCTTTTTATGATTGAAATATCCTTTTCTATACATTTTCTCTCTCCTCTCTTAACATCTAAAAACTAAAATATAAAAGAATAAATTTTGGATCTGAAATGTAAAAAGTTAAAACGAAAAGGACCAAATAAATACACAACAAAGTTTTATGTGCTAAAAATGAAAAGGGTTTTAATTTTTTCATGTAAAATCTTGTCCTTGTTCTTTTGATTTTTTTTAACTACAACTTAAAATTCCGTTTCATCACATTGATCTTTAATTTAATGCAAGAATTTATTTTTATTTTTATTTTTTGACAATTTGCTTATGTAAGGGCATGCAAAGCAAAGGAATTCTCAACAACGTATAAAACCAAACAAATATGAATTGGGATGATGAAATTGCGAGAAAATTAAGTTGGATGATAGGAATGAAAAAAAAAATAGAAATAAACAATGTATTCCATAGCACACTTGCATAGTGCCCTGCAATTTTCAAAATGCCCATTTTTTTTAATTTATTGTATAATAATCTGAATATAAATGACATATTGAGAACTTTCATCAAGCATCTACTACTTGACATGACAACAATTGAAAATAATGTTTTTTAGATAAAGGTTCCTTTAATATACTTGTTAAGAGTCATGTAATGTTTATAATAAATCACAATATTTTCTCTTTTGCTTAAAATTTATTATAAACACAGAAGTATTTCCACAAAAACAGCACTTATTTAATGTATTGAATAAATAACATTGATTTTTATTTTTATTCCCTTTTTAACACAATTTAATAATAAATAAAGCTTAATGAATGTACTACTTAACATATGCCCTAAGGGCATGAGTTAGTTTTTTTCATTTTTTGTTTCCCTATCTCATTTAACATGCATGCTAGAAAGATTCTATCCGTGTCTTTGTGGCTATAGCGCCTAAGCATCTCAAACTTAAGCCTCATGAGGTTTCTGCTTTGATATCTATAAATGTTTCGGGGGACAGTCACTCATGCTCCGAGATTTTCCGAAGATGTCTCAAATAATTGGATGCATCTCACTTGGACGATGATGGCGCCAATAGAAACAATAACAGTACAGCAAAAACGAAAAAAAAAATCCACAAACACGAGATGCTTCAATGCTCCTACCTGGGCTTGTACCAATTGTTTGGGTATTTTTTTTTCTGGTCATTGAATTATTGCAGAAGACTAGAAGAGAGATAGAGAAAGATGTATCAATGGCTTCACATGCGTAAGATTCACGGCATCTTATAATGTTAGTGATTGATGTAAGATTAAATGCCTACTCCAAGTTGCTTCACTGCATTCCGGTAGCCTCTTATACCAAGAACGGGTCTTTTGATGGTGGAAGAGAGAACTATTAAAGATAGCTGGCCGATCAGGCCGATCACGCCGACCAACCGACGAAATATCATATCTAACAAAAGATCAGAGAGTTCAAGCTTCAAATGCCGAGATGAATTCCCAAAATTCACCTCCACCCTACTTCAGCCTTGCGGGTTGAATAATGGGGGAGATACTAAAAGAGCAACTTGGGCACATGGATTTTCCTTTGGTTATTCAATAGGTCTCACAAAAAGGTAAAAATATTATCGGACCATTGAAAGTCAGACGTTAGAAAGTAAACCATGAAAAAGAACAAACGTCCGAAAAAATATTATGGAGGTTGCTTTACAATCACTCATCTAAAGAAATATTTACACAATTGTGATAAAGTAAACTTTCCGTTTCTTCTTGATTAAAAAGAAAGCATAATGAGTTTCAACAGAAAGGTGGCCTAGGTGATTCTAAACGAGATAAAAGGCATAATTCAATATTTAGGACTTGCATAGAGTAAATACTATCAACAAGTTAAAATCATGGTCACATTCACAACCAATTGATGAGTAAACAAAATTAAGCTGAAGTAACCTAACTGCAATTTTCTAAAGGGCAAGTATTATCTTTCTTCAGGGGGCACAACAAAAAAGTAAAATGAGTCAAGACATTTGGGTTATTAGAAGGCATGCTACCTGTACCCATGATTGACCTGGCCATCATCACAAGTTCCGGTGTCGATTACCTCTAGCAAATCCAGTTGCTAATCTCAAACCAGCCGATGAATGCACGTGAAGTTAAATATAGATTTCACCCTTTTGATGCAGTCAGAAGAGTAATAATCAGCACAAAACCAAAGACTAACAAATGACTGATCAGCATATCGACAAAATCAAACCTTGACGTGTAAATCAGAGTGTTATTTACATGAATTATCTAAACAAAAAGCCCTTCTTTTGATCCTTCCCAAACTTTCCTTGCATCAATCAATCCCCCACTACCAATCAAACTCACAAACAGATGAATTTTAGACAAAACAACCATATAAGATTTACATAACAATTTAAAAGGTTGAAGGAGAAAGAAAGCAATGGTAAGAGTATTTCAGGGTATGAATTGCAGTAAAGCTATACTAGGACAAAGAGAAGGAAAGAAAACGCCCACCTGCTGTTCTGTTATAACGACTAAGTAATGGACATCCATGATGATGTAGGACCAGCCTCTATCCTCTCTTCTCATCTTCTTCCCCGCCACCCCAATTTTTTTTATTAATTTTTTTTTTCTCATTTCCTTGAAAAATCTGAAGCTTTGATGAAGTGAGGACACATAACAACAAGCATTGAAGTAGGCACTGACTCTTAAAAAAGAAGAAGGAAAAAAAATAGCTACAGCCAAATCTGTGGCAAGCACCAGATTGTGGGCAAAGAAAAAAAACTCCAAACTCTCATGCATTTGTAACTTTTGCTTCACAAACATGATTTCAAACAGCTAAGAAGTTGATCTTCAACATGTTTTCTGCACAGCTACTAATCAATAGGAGGGTCGATTATCACTTCCTGCAACGTGTGTGTGTGTGTGTGAGGAGAGAGAGAGAAACAGAACCATGTGGATATCAAGCATTTTAAGAAAATCCCCTAAACTAAAAAAAAAAAATCAAAATATAGTTTGGCAAACCTTGTCACAAACAGGACAACTCTCACTTCTTTCCATCCATTCAAGAATGCATGAAAGATGGAAGTGATGCTCGCATTTTGTGATAAGTTTTGGATTCTCTAAATCATACTCTGCACAAGAGATAGTAAAATGCAGCTAAAACAGCCAAATCATAGATACAATCCCACTGCCATAAGCAGCCACAAACATGCAATTAATGAAAAGGATTTAGTAAGGGCATTATACCTTCCAGACAGATAGGACAATCCTCCTCCTCTGTTGCTGAAACAAGAGGCTCAACTGACTTTGAAAGCTCAATTTCTAGCTCCTTCGCCGCATCAAGTTCTGAATTGATTTGCGCCTTGCAGTCTAACTCCTTCACATCTTCACACTCAGCCGAAGTTTCCCGAGTATTCAAGCCAGTGTTTTCTTGTCCAGAAGCAGAATTTGTTGTTTGCAAAGCTCCATCATTCTTGTCACCACAAGTCTCTCTCGACCTATGCAGGGTTTGAAGATGTCCTACTGCCACATCAAATGGCATAGGTGCAGGAGGTGGTCTATAAGCATCAGGAACTGATGTGTCCAGGTTTGTATCAACCAGAAGTCCTGTGGATAGAGCAGACCCAGCTGCATGGTGAGATGACAATGGGACATGCTCTGCTGGTGCTCTGGGGTACTGCACACCAAACAAGAAAACCAGATGCGATGAACATAACAAAATAGTAAACCTAGTCTCTCTAAGTAACCGAATCTATTTTGATATCTAGGCTAACAACAGATTAATCCAACTTACCATCAGCAACATGCCGAAGAGCACAATGATACTAGCAAATAAAATATCTCTAAATGATCTCACAACCACAACAAGGATAGTTCATCCATTCCAATAAATCCATCACGTAATTTCTGGAAGACTAAAAGCCATGGACATCTCATTAACTGAATCGACTTGTCTAATAACCTAAACTAGAACATTAGCAAAAAAAAAGTTCATCGATCATTTGATTCTACTATTCATCCTATCATATAAATTTCTAATTTTTTTAAAAAAAGGGCAAGAAAGTGATTGAACTAACATAATAATAAGGCGGTGCGCTATTAGATTGAGCAGCTCCTTTAGAGGAACAACAGCAACAACCTCCCATATAATCTTTCTTTCTTCTTCTACCACTACTAGTGCTGCTACTAGCACGAGTTATCTCCTCCACTGCTTCTCCGCCATCATCATTTGCTTCTTCTCTCTTTATTCTCCGATCATCAACTCTGCTTTCCACGATCAACATCACAATTATTATAAAATTAAAACAAGCAAATAGTTCTCTAAAACCCTAACGAAAACAAAATCACCGAATAAGTAAGTATTGATTGAATGATTGAAGAAAACCTGAAAACAAATCAACAAAATAGGTAGCTATTTGAGCTTAAATAACAGTAGAAAGTTGAATTTGTTGTAAGAGAGAGATAAGATGGAAAGAGAGGATTTTAGGAAATGGAACGGGAGAGGGGGAGAGAGGGAGAGGTTGGAATGTTGAGGGGAGTAAAAGAGGCTTACGGAATTTCTTTTGTTTCTCTTCTTTTTCTTCGTCTTCTTCTTCTTTTCTTTTTCTGGTAGAAAGGAACAGGTGGTGTGTTTTCGTGTGCGACAACGACTTTCACTGAAAAGGAAGCTCTCTCTATGTATAATTTTATACGTGCTCCATCCTCCACTTCAACTATCAACAGAAACTCTACGCGTAACACATCTTTCTGAGTATTGTTATAATAAAATAACTATTTTATTCTTGAGTGGAAAAAATAGTAGCTTTTATTTGGGAAGGTAATTTGGTTTTTTTTATGGGTTTATTGGTTATTAAAATATTATTTTGAGGTATTTGAATTTTTTAAAAATTTTTCACAATAAAATTATGATTTTACTCTCTAAATCAATAAATTTTAGAACCGATGACCATGAGTTTCTTTATCTTCTTACAAACTTTATAACAATAAAAATACTTCTCTACTCTCATGATCAAAAAACCTAAAGCTATTTACTGAGAGTTTTATTAATTTTTCATTTTCTAGACTACAATTAAAATACGTCTTTTCACCTAGAAATAATATATATATGTGCGTGCGCGCGCGTATTTAGGGGTGTTTCTATCCTTTCACACAAGTTTATTTGTAATTTTCAATGTTATAAGAGACGTTTTGATATTTTAATGTTGATTTTTTAATTTTTAATTTTGAAAATCCCCTTGGCACGTGCTCATGACCCGGCAACGTATAGGTGGTATCCGTGCCCTTTGATCGGTACGTGCGACACTGCTCGGTTATCAAACTTGGCTTTTTATCGTGTCCTTGCAAGCATCACTACGTCCTCTTCCTTTTGATGCGGTGTGCGCCTGCTCTCTTTTGTTTTTCAAATTCAGTTCTTAGGTTTTTTATTGCTTATTTTTGTCATCCATCCTTTTAGAAAAAAAAATTATTTTTTCAATTTAGTCCTAAAATTACAATTTATCATATATTATTTTTTTCAATTCATTACTTATTCTTTTGATTTTTTATTTTTTTTTCCTTAACTCTTTTGTGAAAAATTTACTGGTTTTCAATTTCATCATTAAATCAAAGTTTATGTAGTTTTATTTTTTTTCAATTTAGTCATCTTTCTTTTGATTTCCTTTTCCTTTAGTCAAAGTTTTTTTACCTTCAATTTAACCTTCCAATATAAATTTTGTTGATGCCCTCTGATTTATTTTTTATTTTTATTTCCACCCTTATTCTTTTAATTATAATTTTTTGTGTAATTGATTTTTTCTCGGTTTCATCCTTTAGCGTTTGATTTGTTCAAAATTGGGCGAGTTTTGTGGTTTTTCAATTTGTCATGCTTTCGATCTAATGATACATGTCATGAGTTTTAAGAGTTAATATTGTTAGGGATTTTTTTTCCCTCATTTTCTTTTATGATTTTATTATTCTACATTATTATTTTTATTAAAAAAATGGTTTGTAGGTATCTTCAATTTCTTTTCTATCGGTTTATCTTAGTCTTATAGTCTAAGTCACGAGTTTTGCAAGTTTTTTTTTATGGTGGTTTTCTTGAAAAAAAAATTGTTTTGTATTTAATTTTAATTTTATTTTATACAAATAAGCTTTATTTTATAAAAATAAAATAGTTATTTTGAAATAATATTTTTGGCCTTTTTATTTATTTATTTAGTTTCATGTGTGTTTCTATTTTTATTATCCTTTATTGATTTTAATAATCAAATTTGAGAGACACAAAAAGGTAAATTTTTTATTTTACAAGATTAAATATCTTGATTTACATCTATCTCTTAATTTTTTCAGTTTCTCTTTTAGTTATTATTAATATTTTTTTTATTTATTTAAATAGAAGATTATCAATTTATTTTATTAGACATCTAGATAATTTTTTGATTTACACTTTAAAGTTTTTATTTCCAAAAAAACCAACCTGCATTCCTTGTTTATGCTGACATGAAACGGTCCAATTACTACCTCATTTAATCTAAGTTGTTGTGCATAGGTTTGATAGCTCAGACTTCAGAGGACTATTTTTTCTATTAAATTTCTAGGTTATGCCTGTGACCTGCTTCGTGGGTTTCTAGGTTTTGAACTGCCTCTCCCTGGATGGGCTTAAAGAATACCCATTTTCCATTGGATTGGGATTATAAAGGCCCACTCCATCTTCTCACAAGTCTCAATCAATCAAATAATACATACATACACAGCAACGGCTAAATGGAACCTACCCGGGCGACCCGTTCCATAACGGATCGGATCAAAAATTATATTTCGATGCAAAAACATATGTGAGCATTATCAACGTGTTTTTAAGTCGTGGATATTTAAAAAAAAAAACATGAAAATAATACACTGAAAATTCTTGTTTCCCTTGAAGCTTGTTTTTTATGCAATCCTGTGATAATAAAAAAATAAATGCAAAAAAGTACACAAATAAAATCTAAGAAAGAAACAAAAACATATCACCAAGGGTTGTCAAAAAAAAAAAAAAACGTTTGGTAATTTTATATATAAAAAAAATCGATGTAATGTCATCCATAAACAAAATATAAACTGGATAATACATAATAAAATGACATTTTTAATATAATTTGATAGAAAAAAAAAAAACATTATGGCCATGAGAAACAAAGGCTGGACACCTAACCCAAAATCGTGCACATGGGCTTGCAAAGGCATGTCTACGCTAATAACTTTGTATTTTTATTTTATTTTTTGGCAAAAGAGGCATCATCCTTGATTTTTAAATTAAAAAAAAAATTGATGACATATCATCTTTGATTCAATTCTAACAACCTCAAGTGAGCAGAAAGTCAAGTTTCCAACTTTTAGAATTAAAACAAATATATTTTTAAGATAAAAACATCTTAAAAAAAACACCCTCTACACCTAAACAAACCTATTTTAAAACTTAAATTAGCAAAAAATCAGTTAAACATTGAAAAATCAGCTCGAATTTAAAAATCTTCCCTGTCTCTCATCTATTTTTTCCTAGCAAAATAAAAGTCATAAAACATCTTGATAGAACTCTTCTTATAAAAAAAACACTCGTTGACACCAAAATCAATCTTTTTATCATTAAAATATAGCAAACCGATAACTTTCTCTCTTTTCACTCATAATTTATGACTTTCTCTCTCACATCTCAAACTCAAATACTATAAAATGAATAAAATTAAGTTTTGGACTAAAAAAATAAAACTAGAAGTATCAAAAAGCAATTCAAAGAAAAGTAGGCAAGCCACAATAAAATTTAAGAAAAATATCAAGGCCTATTTTGATTAAAAAAAAAGGTGCTTCATGAACAATACTTTGATAAAAAAAAATTGTATTTTTTATCCACTTTCAATTATAATTCCCTTTTTTTCTAAATAATAATTTCAAAAGTTTTATTACAAAATCAAGCATTAACCCAATGTTAGTAATGTTTTTAAACATAGCAATAACCAAATAAAAAAAAGGCCAGGCATGTGGGCCTACCAACCAAGGCACAACATGTCTAGGCCTCAACAAAAGTAGTTGATGCGTGTCGGCCTTCTAGCCCTACACACTTTGGCCTTAATATTTTT
Organism: Populus trichocarpa; assembly: GCF_000002775.5. NCBI lineage: Eukaryota > Viridiplantae > Streptophyta > Magnoliopsida > Malpighiales > Salicaceae > Populus > Populus trichocarpa. The sequence continues at coordinate 8,200,242 of NC_037285.2, read as the reverse complement.
TTTTCAAGTAAAATGAGCAGACAACATGTTGTTTGTAACTTGAATTCCATTGACTAGGAGTTGCTGAAAAATCAAGCCAGAGGGTGTTTTACATCCAAAAATTTATTTTTCAACCAGTTTTAACCCCAAAACATATAAAATACCTGAGTGGACTTGTTTATTCCTTCAAATAACTAAAAAATCAATCAAAAAATAAAAAATCAACTGAAAACTCCCCAATGTTAAGTCTATTTTCTCATGCGTTTTGAAAGTGAAAAAACACCCTAATAAAACTCTTCTCTTCCAATGAAACCTATTGACACCACGATTATTAAACCTAAACCGGCCCAGTAGGTTGACCCGATGGCTGGACCGGTCTGAGTTTGTTAAAAGATTGACCGGTGCAATAATCCGACAAAACACAGTCGACCCGGGTGAACCCGGACGAGACCCGTTTTTTTTTTCAAATATGGTTTTTCTCCTAGACCCCTCTTTTTTTTCAAATATGGTTTTTCTCCTAGACCCCTCTTTTTATATATATTTTTAGTTGGTTATTAACACTTTTTAAAGTTCACTATATAAATATTAGAAAAATATTTATTTTTTCAATGTGAGTTTTGAAACCCTTTAGTATATATACTCCATGTTCCTAGAAAAAAAATTATTTTTTCAATGTGAGATTTGAAACTCATTCGTATATATATTCTATGTTCACAAGAAAAAAGTTATGTTTTTTCAATTTAGGATAAAAAACTTTTTAAAATATTCTTTTAAACTTTATTATTTACAACATGTATAACATATATTCACATTTATTTTTTTATTTTTTTTCATATAAAATATTAAAACTTTAAATATATTTTTTTAATTTTTTCAAGTTGACCCGTGTTTACCCAAGTCCCGACCCCTTGACTAGGTCATCCCTTGGGCTGGGTTTGATTATTATAGTTGACACTAAAATCGATTATTTTGATTATTTTAGCAAACAAGATTTTCTCTCTATTATCAAAATTTGGCGAGTCTGACACTCGAAAATTAAAAATTAAAATTTAAAAGCAATAGGAACTGATATACTATCAATTGAAAAGTAATAGCATTAAAGTTTGGCGAGTCTGACACTCGAAAATTTGGCGAGTCTGACACTCGAAAATAAAAAAATAAATTTTTATATCAAAATTAAAATTTAAAAGCAATAGGAACTGATATGCTATCAATTGAAAAGTAATAGCATTAAAGTTGACTTTTCACGTAAATTTTGAGAAGACCACCTGGTTTTTCCGTCCTTTTTATGCTGGTCCCTAACTTTCAATCTCTCCCTTCATCAAGAAATTAGAAGTAATTTGCCTTTAATCGAAGAAAGAAAATCACTGAGTGAATCCACAATGAACAGTAAGATGTGAATGACTGAGCTGGTATTATGATGAGTAAAAATGGGGTCACAAGTTTGTGGACTTTATAAAGCCAAGAGAATAATAATGGAGCAGCGGCATCAAATAGGAAGTTCAGACCCCCTAGAAAAAGGAAAAGGGGAGCAAGTCATTGGCGGGCTTATATTTGGTACACCCATCGTTCTCAATGACATCCATCCATAACCAATTAACCTTCAAGTCTACATCATATTCCCTACCGTGGCAAAAGATCTCGTGACTCGATTTCCAGCCTGGAATCCTCTGGGAAACCTTTACATGATTGAGGAGCTGCTTCTCCTGCCCCTCCCACTGATCTGTTTGGTTTCCTGTGAACCAAGAAATATCCTCTGGGAAACCTGTCTATTCTTCATGGAACTTTAGAATGATCCGAAAGAATAAAACTCAACGTTCATGTCTATTCTTGCCCCTTTTCCAACCTTTGATTTATTAATTTCAGACCCTGGATTCACTATTTCTGGCAACTTGATCCTTCTTGATTTGATTACTTTGAAGCCCAACAATTCAACAGCTCTACAATCAGAGACATGATCTATCCCAAGAGGGTGAATCTCCTCTCCGCAGATCTACATCATCCACATCTTCTATGATCAACTAAGGGAAGCAATTCTAAATAACGGACCTCGAAACATCTAGCGGAATTAACTAGGGGGTCTGCCATTTTACATGGTTAGAATCCGGGGGGGAAAGAATAAGGTCTTCCAATTAACCACTCTCACATATCAGTATATAATTAGGACATGGGCTAAAGGTTAGGGTTAATAATATATATATTATTATACAAGGCCTTGTGAATTCAGGAATTTCAATCAGAGGGGCCGTCCTTCTCTTTCAGTCTCTTTGCCACACGGGTGAATTCCGCTACCACTTGCACCTCGTTCAATGGTCGCTGCGTGAATACATATGTTAGATAGGGAAGTGCAAGAGAGGGGTTGGAGAAGCAGGGGGGACGAGGGGGGAGTGGAGAGACAAACCTGTGATGGAAAATGAATTTGGGCAGCATTAAGTATCCGTTCCCTTGATGACTCGGAGTTCACACCCGGCTAATTTAAAATTGCGTAGCCTGAGTTAAAAATTTGTCTAGAACTTCTAGTGGTTGAATGAAAGAATCAAGTAGGGTGATGAGACTCACAAGTTTGAATTCTTTGCAATATCTCCGCAGTGAATCAGTTCCTAGTCTTGCTAAGTTCACCGTCTAAAGCATCAACATATGTTTGTTAAAGGCAGTCTTCACAAAACTATAAACCTTCATGCATGATGTTTGATGAATAATGAATGCCCCAAATCAAACATAGCAAGGAATTCAAGAAACTGGTTCACATATCCCTTACCGGCAGGGGTGTGTGAATAATAGATTGAACATCTCTGTAACTGTTCCGATTTGTTGACTTTACAGGCGCAGATGGAACCCATGGCCTGGTTGGTCGAACCCTTGGCTTGCTAATTTTATGGAACTCACTGCCCCTGTCTGCCCAAGGGAAAACAATATCAGAGAAGATACAAGTTTCAAATAACCATCAACAAATATGAAATCAAACTAGACATTGTTTTTTATTAGATGCATACAGAAATCATGTTCACCAATGTCAGAGCCACTGCTGGTATCAAAATCGTTATCATCATCCACTTCATTCCCTGTAGGATGTTCCAGTACGCTCAATGCATTCCTTTGAAGCTTAACTTCAGATCCATTTTTCAAAACCTTGCATGTCCAAGCAAGCATTCAAGATTTACAAGTAAACTTCACAAGAACCATATTGGTGACAGATAGAGAACAAACGACAGAGCTCAATAAAGCTTTCGAAAACATAGCCATGAATCATACAATAAATCTAAGTGTGTTTTTTTGTACCTTGTTAAAAAGGTATGTTTAAAGTTCAGGTCTTCCAAAGAAACAAAACCAAATCATACAAATTTACTAACTTCAAAAGAGAAACAAGAGAGAATTTTTTTGGATAAACAAAAATAGAAAAATCTCTAAACAAGCCTTGTGTTAGCACACATGATATGCAAACACAAAACCTGCGATTTTGAGTTTGAGTACCCTTTAATAAATTTAACAAACATGAATTAATGAGGTTAAACTACTTGGCGGAAACAAAATACCACTAATCATAATTCAGCAGTTATGAAGGGTGCGTTAGTTTTTGCTTTTTTACCCAGGCATTTAAAACTGCTTTTTGAAAGTGTTTTTCGAGGGTTTTAATGTGTTAATGTCAAAATTAAATAATTGTTTTTGAAAAACCATCATTTTGATGCATTTTCAATTGAAAAGCACTAGCACTACTCTACCAAACACACATAAAATATTGCTAACAAGAGCTTACTTACATCAGACATGGGTTCTTTGACCTATTAAAAGATGGAGGATGAAGATCAAGTTTTGTGCTTGCGGCTGAAGAATTAATATCTGGACCTTTATTTTAGGTTCTTGGAGGAGAATTGATATTTAAATCTATAAACAGTCTATTTATATACGATTTGCGTGCCCTACCTCGAATAAGGAAAGGATAAAACCAAACACGAATGAGATCTACATAAAAACATTAATTTCCCATTACATGCAAATCTAAACTGCATTCAATTTAACATGTGATTGGTTCCAAACACGGTGCAAATAAACGTCTAGTGTTGTATTTTTCCCTCTTTTAACCCTTAGTCTAATAACTTTGAATCAGGAAATTCTGCAGTCCTCTACAACATGGACAAACATAATAAAATCCAAAACCAAAACATTTTTTTTAATTCTTCAATAGAACTAGGGAGCAATAAGCTCAAATATTCCACCCAAATAAAGGCTGAACAAAGAAGGGACGGATAGGGATAAAAAAAAAACCAGATCAAATTAACATTGAATTAGTAAACAAGACAAAGGATACTAATTTTGTATGACTGATTGACTGACTAATTACCAAATAAAAAGGTGAACGTGAAAAAGGAAAAGGAATAAGAAAATATACCAGCCAATGCCAACCCCCAAGACCAACAGCCTTCTTGACTACGCCTTGCAAACCAACCAGCACTGATTTTGTTCTATTATTTCCAGTGACAACGACTTTAGTGTGCCTAGGAAGCACAGATAGCTCTTCATCACCACTCTCCTCTCTAAAAGGTGAAAGAATCCTAGAAGAACACAGCTCAGTCTCTAACATCCTCTTCCCTTGCAAATAATTGTTGATCGAAACCCAGAATTTTAACCCAGTACCCCAAAACCTAAATTTTGCATAAACTAGATACAAACTGGACTGATAAAGAAAAACCCATCAAAATTTTAAAGAAAAGGTGCGATCATCTTCACATTAAAGGTTCAAAGCAAGAGTCTTTATCATCCTTGCAAACTGTAATCTTGTAAGTCCCTGAAGCAGCAAAAACATGGAAGTATGCTAGTAAGATAATTTAATATATAGACGGAGAGAGAAAAATTTGTAAGTGCAATATTTATGCGTCACGGACAAAGATTGAATACAATAAATGAAGCACTGTTGAATTCAGATCAAAAGAATGCTCATCATTAAAATCTTCTTTTGAGCCAGGGTGAAATCACATTCACAGTCAACCATGAAGGTATTGAAGTACTTAAAAGTTAATACATCAGTTTGAATCAAGATTTAACTAATTTAGAGGAATCTAAATTAAATTAAATGTAATCAATCTAAATTTTTACTTGAACAAAATTTTGCGTAGTGCAAAAATAAAGAAACTAGAATTAAATTCCATTACTAATATGGAAGTAGAGTGGCCGTTTAAAGATATTGATTTGTTCCTGAGAAAATAAAAGAAAAAAAATCAAGCTTGGAAATCATTCAAATCAATAAAAAATATTTATTTTTGTGTGATATTTATGTTTCCTCCATTTGTAACAGGCAAGCCCCAATAAAAGAAGAAGACGAAGAAGAAAAACACAGTTGGCTTTGCTAGAAAAGCATACAACTCCTCATTGCTTGAAAACTTGTCAAACAAAAATTATAAGAGAAAAATCAAAGACGGGGGAAAAATAATCATAACTAAAATTAAATAGAAGTAATTGAGAGCACAGGAGGGAGAGAACATTAGAGAAACGAAGAGAGAAGCTTCGTGGGGTTGAGCTTCGAAACCCGAAAACAAGCACTTCATTACCTGAGTGAATCAAAATGAGACCAGAACAGAGCGTTTTCAGTGTTTTTTTATGAATTTGGAGAGAGAATTTGAACATGCAGAGGTTTTTTAGAGAGAGAAATGACGATCAGTAAGAGAGAGAGGGGGGGGAGGAAGGAAGAGAAAGGAGGCAGGCACACTTAATGCTTACCAACTGCCATTGAAACGACCTGCCATGTGCCGTACGGTCACACTTTTGTCACCGGCTTTACAAGTTCTTACCTGCTATACCCTGTATTTTTTTTAAATCTTAGACTAATGTGTCACTTCAGCTCCCATAACTTGTCACTTTTTTTATATTCATCTCCAAATCTTTTCAAGATTTCAATTTAATACCCGTTTGTTTTGTTTGTCTAGAGTGAGTTTGTTTTTGTGGTATGCTTTTGAAATTATTATTTTTTATTTTAAATTAATTTTTTATTTTTTTTATTTTTTTATATGTTAATATTAAAAATAAAATAAAAAATATTATTTCAATATATTTTCAAGTGAAAAATACTTTAAAAAATAACTAGTGCTGCAATTTCAATTATAGTTTTTAATTTAATCATTTAATCAAAGTTTACTATGTATTATTTTTTAAAATATAATCCTTATTCTTTTGAATTTTTTTTTTTCGTTAAATTTTTTTTTATATTTAATCCTCCAATCAAAAATTTTATGTTGCCCTCCAATTTATTTTTTTATTTCAATTTTTATGCTTGTTCTTTTAACTATCATTTTTTTATTTTATACACTTTTGTGTTTTTTATTTTATTTCTTCCTTTAGTATTTAATTTGTTAGCAATTGAGCCTTGTAATTTTTTTATATATGATGCTTTCAGACCAATAACTTGGGTCATGAGTTTAGAAAATTAACGCGAGCCGACATCTTTTTTTTCTTCTACTTTTTTTATTATATATTTTTTATTTTAGTTTTTATTCTTTTGATTTATGATTTTTTTCATTAGCTCTTTTATATAAATTTTATTATTTCTCAGTTTAATCTTTATTTATAGTATATTATTTTTTATGATTTGGTCCTGATTTTTTTAATCCTTTTGTTAGGGTTATTATTATTTTCAATCTAAACCTCAAATTAAATTTTTTTTATCATTCTCTAATTATTATTATTTTTATTTCTATTTTAATTGTCATTCTTTTAATTACTATTTTTTGTGATTTATTTTTTTCTCGATTTCATCTTGAACATTTCATTTCCTGGGGATTGGGTGTTACGTTTTTCCATGCATGTTATTTTTGATCTGATGATCCAAGTCACGGTTTTGAAATGTTAACTAGGGTTGAAATCTTTTCTTTCTTGCTTATTTTCTTTTATGGTTTCATCGTTTAACATTATTTTTTTAGAGAAAATTGACTTTGTGATTTTTGTCAATTTCTTTTATATCGTGTTATCTCGACCTCATGACCTAAGACACAAGTTTGGTAGGTTAACCCGCGTTAGCTTGCCCCTTAATCCCTAAAATACATATCTATCATGTTAGCTTATGTTGACTAACAAAAAAAAATTAAAATTATTTTTACCCTATTTTGTCCTTCCGTATTTTATCGGCTGAAAATTGAACAATATTGTTTTCCACTCCTAGATAAAAATATATTTCCTTGGTTATAGTGTTCTCTTCTTGTTAAAAAAAATTGTTTGTTATCGTTGCCTTTTTTCTATCTAATTCAAATAAAACTAATTTATTTAACTAATCAAACTATAATCTAAATTATTAAAAAAAAATTTATTTATCGTTGAACCTGGCCTTAAAGACTAGTGTTCCATGTAAGAATTTTGAGGAAAAAAAGTAAAGTTGGCTCAAAAAAATACATCTTGATACCTAAGAAAATCCCTCAATTAAGGCCTCCCCCGGTAGGTTTATTTTACAGTCACAAGTTTTTCCTCGCATTGGAGAAAAGGTGGCTTTTTTTTGTTGGATGTATAGAATTTGATAAATAATCTCCAATGACATTTATCATCTTACCTCATATAAGCTCTTTTTTTTTTTTATCATTGTTGTAAAAACAGTTTGTATAGCATAATCATTCTATTGAATAATAAATGATTTTTTATTATTTTTATGATGATTGTATTTAACTTTCACGTATTTGCCTATAATAACATCGTGTCACATACTGCTGAAACATTTTTTAATCAATTAGGTTTAAAATAATTTACCAAGCTTGTTTATGTATAAAAACCCTAGAGGAGGAAGTTTGGACATTCAATGAGTCATTTCACTTTAGAAGCAAAGAATGTCTTCCATAAGAGTGTAGAGGAGCTTAAAGGAAAATAGAAGAATTTGGGTTCATAGTGAAATTTAGGAAGCTAAATAATTGGAATTGAATTATGTCTGAATTTATAGGGACTAGAGTATACTCAGCAGGTTTATTTGTAAATGTAACGTTATATGGCTTGGCTTGGCTTGGCTTGGGGTGTGCATGATTTTGATTTTGTCGCGTTATGGCGAGAGAAAATCTGGTTTCTGTAGCGCCGTGATATCGTGGGGGCCATGCTATTTTTTGCGTTGCTGAGACGTTTGGGAAATCTGTAAAACTTATACCCCAATAGAATGTCGTCACGTGTGTGTGTCTCCTCGATCCTCTCCCCTTGCCATGCTTAAAGGACGTTAACTGCGACATGACGCGGGAAAAAGAAAAGGGATCTTTTATCCTCAAATAGAGTAATATTACATAGTGATATTATTAGTTAATTAATCATTAACAATATGAATAAAAAAAAACAATAACAAATAAAAAAAAACATAACACCTTGTTTTGTAATTAAATCATATGAAAAATTGAGTTCATTTCATAAATAAATTTAAATTACAAGTATAATTTATTACAATTATCATGCTTTGAATAAAATATTAAACCACTTAATTGAATTCAATTATAATATTTGTGAATATTTGTGAATATGAATTGAATTAACAATTATGATTATTTTTCACTTAATTTATAAATTATTTATTTTTATTACAAAAAATATATATTTTTATACAAGGACCTTTATATTTATTTAAAATGACACAAGATATAGATATTTTAAAGAATATATAAATACGCATCTCACATTAATTCCTTATCAAGAAATCTTGAAAAACACATATTTATTAAAAAAAAAAATGGATCAAGCTAATTTTTTCATTTGAATGTTGAGACAAAAAAATTCTATAAACATTCCAATAAAAACTCCAACATTTTACTCATGTCAAACTTAAATGAAATAAATATCAAACCACACAAATCATATTATAAACAAGTCAATGATTATCATAGTTTTGGCAATGTTAATAATTCACAAAGACGCCATAATTATTAGTTCTAAAAATTCAAAAAATATCACCATACAAAATAAGATTATAATGATTTACAATTCATAAATAAATAAGTTTATGGCAATTTTATAGATATCATCAAAACGTAACTCTTTGGAGTATCCAAAAAATACTATAATAAGATTAGAATGATTTACAATTTATTCAACTGCTTCAAAAAGATTTTACTCCTCCAATCTCAATTTTCTCATTGCTCAAATTATCCCAGCCGATTTCTAAACTTGATGATCCGTGTTCATAATAGCTTGTGCAACATTATTCATTGCACAAATAATATCTTTAAATTATAAAAAACAATCACTTATCATCGAATTAACATTTTATGTTTACATCTTATGAAGGATGGCAACATAAATGAATGCTAATTGTTAAGTCCTACCTTTTAGACAAAAACTAATGCAATAACTCAATCGTTTTTCTATAAAAGAATTGACAATGTTAACCTCTAATTATTTTGAGGGATTGACCCGATTACAAATAACAAAACAATAAATGTATTTGTGGAGGTCCTCATGGTACTGTAAATTTACATGCTCATTTAGGTAGGTGAGAAATCATAAAAAATACACATATTATTTCACCACCCAAATATCATAATTAAACACTTGCAAAGAAAAATTATTTACAAAATATATATAGTCTTCTTAGACAATTTCATTATCTTCCTAGGTGTACTTTTTTTTCTTATAGATTACAAAATCTTAATGGTTATTGAGAATTTAATACTTTCTTAAAATAACCGATGTACTAAGGAGTTTGGTTGGCTCTATCAAGGCTTTTTAGGAGGTACTATTTATAATACGATCACTCATCAAGTTTTTCAGAATCTTAGTCACTTCATAAATATAAAGAGATGGTGGAATTCTAATGAAAATACATTGGGAGATTTTTTTAAAAATAGGGTTTGTGTTGTTAATGATATCTTTGAAATATTGTTTTTAATGTCAATTCTAATGAAAATTGTTATAGTAATCAGAGGGTGTTTCATATGATTTTATTGCATAGGTTTTAGAAATTGAATTCCATTTGGAATTCAAATCTCTACCGTCATAATTAAATGTTGATTTAGGACCTAAATTTAGGACATAAGATGGGTTTATTGGGGTATTTTGGTACAAGAAATGTGTGAAAATGAGTTGTTTTACCCTAAAATTACTTGTGGTCAAAATTTAAAACATCAAACGATGAATGAACAATTATATTTTTTTCAAAAAGAATGGGGTGATTGTCTAACCCTTTTTTTTACAAAAACAAAATAGTAACAAAAAGGCCTCAGGTTCTCTGGGCCACCTAAGCATGCAAATCCAAACTTTTTTTATATATCTTTATCTTTCAACATTCAATTTCTATTGAATTTTTTTCAATTGGGTTTTATAATTTGTTTTTTTAATTTTTTGAGTCTTATCGCGTTCTCAAACAAATATCCTGATATTTTATCGATGTTCAGTTTTGCAAACAACTGATTTTTTTGTCGTATTATTAAATAAAAATATCATCATAAAAATGAAGTTTTCAAACAAATAGTTTTTCTTTTTATGAGATTATCGCGATCTCAAACAAATATCTCGATTTTGGTTTGATGCTCGATTTTATAAGTGTTTATTTTTTTACCATACAATTAAATAAAAAATAGTTTTTAAAAAATTATTAAATTCAATGGAGTCCTTGACATGAGTCACAAGTTTGACGGGTTAACTTGGAATTGAGTTTTTTATTTGTTTTGATTTATTTTCTATAGGGTTATCATAATCTAAAACAAACATCCCAATATTAAGCTGGTGGCTAGTTTTATGAGTGAATATTTTTGTTATTATATAATTAAATAAAAATTAGTTTAAAAAAACCATTAAATCTTGTTGAGTCAATGACCCATATCAGAAGCTTGATGAGTAAAGTCATGAAATCTAAGTTGATCTAATATGTCGTCTATCTTATTTATTTTTTTTCAAAGGATGCCATTTTTTTTTTCCAGCCAAGTCATATTTTCATTAGGATAATTTTCACCTGGTTGAATTTAAAACATAAATTTTGTAACAAGTCAAATAAAAAGATTTCAGAATTAACGTCCAGCTAAAAATAGCTTGTAATAATTAAAAGTGACACTAGTATTCTTATCGAAAACAAAAGGAAAAGAAAACTACTAGGTTTAAATTTGGCCACCCATTATTAAACTAGAACACCCTCTTTATTTTTATTTTTATAACTATAATCTAACTCAGAATATAATAAAAAACAAGACATTGTATCTTAGATATTACATCAACCACTGTATTCCTTATTTCCGACAGCAATATTTCAATGGCTAGGATGGATGATATCTTCTGCAGCAAAATCAGAACAACAGAGGCATTTTTGTCCAGAACCAAATATTATGCAATCGAAAGCCAAGCCAAGCCAAGCCAAGCTTAAAGGGCTTATAATGAAGCTGCTGGGTAGTGACCGGTAACTTGAAGAGGTAGAGAGAGGAAAAAGGCGTACACGTGTCAGAGATCGAGTTGTCGGAGCTTATCCAAGCAAGTAAAAATTGGAGTCGTACTTGAAGATAAATAAATCCATAATCTGTGTGTTTGTTTTTTTAATAGAAATTGAAAAAAAAAAAGAAATTTGAAATATGATTTCAAGTCCGCGCTTGCAGCTGGAGCGCACTCTCCTTCCTACATCCCGCTTCTTCCTTATTTTAGGATTCAAAGTGCGGGCCCCCACCCCCCACATGCTCTCTCTCATTTTATTTATTTATGTACCTTTTCATCCATTCCCTTCCTTCTTCTTCTTTTCTTCTCTCTCTCTCTCTCTCTTTTTTGTTATAATTTTTCATTTCAAAATAAAAAGAAAAATGTGATTTTTCTCGTGATTAAATTTAATTATATTATATAGTACGATGATATGGTATTATTAGATTTTAATAAAAAAAATAATGATAATATTTAAAGTCTCACTGTATAGTCATGGTATTAATTATATTTTAATTAAAAAAATAATGATGATATAATTTAAAATTATAATTGTGTGGTCATTAAAGTTCTATACTAGATCCAAATAATCTTTTTAATTTAATAATTTAAATTATTAAATAAAATTTTAAAATATAATTTATATTATTATATGATATTGCACTCTTGTTATGTGAGACTTTTGATTTTACAACATGTTAGTTGGGAGGAGGATTTGTTTCCTTGTTCTATTATAAAGTTCTTTGAAATTAAATAATTTATTCTAATCTATGATATTTCTTTTCCAAATAAAATAAAATAATTAATTATAAAAGTTAAACACATCCATGTCAACTCCGTGTCTTAAGTTCCAAACAACAGAATGAGAAGTGATACAACACTTGCTACAGTAGTTAGTTATTTAAGGGTATGATTGTAGTTGCTTTCCAAAAAGTATTTTTTACTCGGAAATGCATTAAAATAATATTTTTTTATTTTTAAAAAATTATTTTTAATATCAACATATCAAAATAATTTAAAAACACCAAAAAATATTAATTTGAAACAATTTTTTTTTTTTAACTTTTTTTAAAAACATTTTTAAAACATAAAAATAACCAGAATTATAATGCCTAACCTCCTATACTCCAACTCTTACAGTAAAGTAAATAAATAAAAGTCTACATATCTTATCATTAATAACATACTCTAGAAAATAAATAGAAAAAAAAAAAGAAGAAAAGTACAGGCAATGGGCTTTTGGCTAAAAACTCATGGAAGAATTAACGAAGCATGCGCATGCTACACCTAAGACCTAACCCAAAGAACATATGCACGTCAAGCAGAGCTGAGAGCATAAAAAGCATTTGCTTCCTTCCCTGGGGATGTACAGTTACCCTACTGATTCTTGTCCTGCGAATTCCAATAGTACCAATCAGTGGCTCCTCCATTGATGGGCAGGTTTCCTTACAGCCAGGCTGCATTCAATTGGATATGAGCCAAGATTGATACAAGGTTCATTTTCATAAATGAATGCTTCTTCCATGGTGGGTCATTCATTCCCCCTCCGAAATTCCGCCAGTTTATACAGCGTGAAAGGCATTTGTTTGGGTCTGCCATCTGTATTCTCCACGTCCAACAGTTTTTATCAGAATTCAATTGAGATTTCACATAAATGGTTCATATCCTACAGCAGTTTTTTTCCAATATTTCAGCATGTTCCTCGCTGTAAAAGCATCACTTGCGAAAAAACAAGTTACAATATGAGTACATGGAGATACAAACAACCAGGAAAGAAACAGCAGGGATGGGTGATTGTCATAACAATTTGCTTCCATGAGAAATCCAAATCAAGTTTCAAGAACCATGGGCAGAAGGGTATAGGGCATAGGAGTATAGGGCATATAACCCTCTGCAAAATAGTTGAATTTGAATCGATGAGATTGAAATGTCGATGCAGAAGAACTCATGTCGTAGTTCGTGAAGGAATAGATTCAACTGCTAAGACCTTAGATTGTGAATTCGATGGAGTTGCACATACCAGACCTGCTGGCAAAACTCATCAAGGAACATTTTTCTGAAGAAAAAACTTCAGATAAAAAACGATATGTAAACAATCCCCCCCCCCCCCCCCTACATATTTCTCTTCAAAATCCATTGATGGGAGCAGTACCTTTTCCATGGTGATCAGTCGTCCTTCAAGCACTGAACAATTCAAATACTTGATGCAACGGTCAGCATCCTCAGTGGTTTCCACGGTAACAAAAGCAAATCCACGAAATTCTCTGGTGTCAGGATCTGTTACCAGATGACACTCCAAAACCTGAAACCATAACTTCGAATAAAATTTTATGGGCATAAAAATCTCAGATAACTAACTAAAAGTTATACACTTTTTTATAGTAAAAGAGAACTAGTGGTTGAAATGCATAAACTGGAATCTTGCTACACGGAAAGGGGAGCCGAAATGCATAAATTCTAGAAATTGAACAGGATGCAGCAAACAATGAAATATCAGATGATGAATGACATGCATTAACACCACATACTTGATATAATATTACATCAGTATCTTCAAAATCCATATCCATCCAGAATTTAAAATTTCCTTTCCAAACCCAGATATGTAACTGCTCCCTGAGGAATTTCACATAGAACTCTGTAACACAGGCATCATTGCCAGACTGTACACGGCAGTTTTGTTTCAGAAATCCGTAAACAACATTAATCGATTACAGGAACTCATTCAGGATAGACAATAAATGATTTTGCCAGAACCATACCTTCCCTTCACTGTTAAAATACTTCTCAAGATCACTGCTTGTGATCCTAGTTGATAATCCGGTTATCTATAAGTTATTTCCAGGATTCGATGCCACACCAGAACCATTGATACTCCTGAAACAACAAAAACTAAACCATGATTCAAAATCTCACGAAAATACAGTCCCGCATGCACCCACCCAAAAAAAAGAAGCAGACCACATTACCTGGAGCGACTTCGACGGGGCCTTGACAACGATCTTGACCGCCGGCCTCTGCCTGGTGAACCTGAATTGCGTGGCGAATCAGGCCTAAGGATGGTCATAAACAACTCAATTGTAACATAATATTAAAACTCGGAATTCTAGCAATACTGACATATAATAATAATAATAATAATAATAATAATAATAATAATAAATTACTACTAAAAAGACATGATTAAGAGAAAAGACTCACCTTCCTTCTCTTGAGTAAGACATCTACAATAATGTTACCAAATTTTTTGTACAAAAATTAATAATAAAAAAAGCATGTTAATTACTTAATTATATGGTACAGAGTTGGTTAGTACTAGGAAACAAGTATCATAGTTTTGAAGTACAACATAAGATAGAAACAGAGATCCATGAAGTTAGAAACAGGAAAAACTCAAAAGTGAAACCCTAGATTTTGAGTTTGATTACCTTGAAAGTGAGTTATTGACTGAGTCAACTCAGAAGAACTAAAAGGTCTTCTTGCTGTCTTGCATGATGAATCTCTTCTCATGGCCCTGCTAAAACATGAGAAATCGATAGGGCCTTCTCAAGTAAAACTTATTTACTGTTACAGACTACAGGCGCCGGTGAAAATTAAAACGTGATCTACACGTGCAAGAACCTCGTTCGTTTTATAAGTGGCTCCCACTTGTTACTCCTTTTTCTTTTTCTTTTTTCATGAACCCGACTAATATAATATTTTTTAAAACAGTTTTTTTTATTAAAATACATTATGATATGTTTTTCCATTTTTTTTATACTAACATATTAAAATCATTAAAAAAACTTAAAAAAAATTTAATATTTTTTAAATTAAATACACTTTTAAAATACACAGTTTTTTAAATAATAGAAGAAGATGACTCGTTTAGCTCGAGACTAATCTTATGTTTGAATCTCATTTTAATTTATTGTTATATCATTAGTCTATTCTATATTTGTAGGTCAAATTAATTTTTTTAAAATATTAAAAAAATTCTATGCGTTGTTAATGTTTTTTTTACTAGAAAAAAACTAAACCACGTAAGAGTTGACTTGATTGACTTGACGGGTCTAAAAGTAACTTGAATGGCCTATAAAAACATAATTTGACTCAAAAAATTTAAGACATGTTTTTTTATAAAAAAGATACTGAGACAAAAATATATTGGATCGGCCCAAGTCAACTTTGTTAACTGGATAAATTTGTAACCCGGGTCATAAGACCATGATAACCCAATATAAAGAAAATCAAAATAAATTATAAAGTTTAATTTTCAATCAACACAATATGCACGAAACTATAAAAAAAAGACATAAAAAAATTACTTGAGCTAACTTGTCATACCCACGACCTGAATCATAAGACCAGAATAATCATATAAAAAGTAAATCAAAACAAATTATGAAGTCTAATTCCTAATCAACTGAATGTTGAAGGATACAAATGATAAAAAAAATCAATTTAAAAAAAGGACACAAATAAAATGACTCAAGTCAACTTGAGTCAACTCGTCAAACTCATGAGGCCGAGATAACTTTATAGAAAGTAAATTGTAAAAATAACCCGAGTCAACTCAGGTTAATATACCAAACTCGCAACCCGGGTCCATAAGATTGAGATAATCCTATAGAAAGAAAATCAAATCAAATTAGGAACCTCAATTCACAATCAACTGATTGTTGAAGGATGAAATTTAAAAAAAAATATTTAATCTAAAAAAAGAATACAATAAAACAACTCAAGTCTACTTAAGTTCACTTGTAAAACACGCGTCATAAGATTAGGATAACCTTGTAGAAAGAAAACCAAAACAAATTATGAAACCTAATTTCTAATCAACCTGACTCGAGTTAACTCGCAAAACTCGTGTCATGAGACCGAACTCATAAAAAGTAAACCAGAAAAAATCATGAGGTCTAATTCCTAATCAATCCAGTGTTGAAGGATGAAATTAAAAAAAAACATCAATCCAGAAAAGAAAAAGAACTCTAGTCAACCAAATTAACCTATTAAACTTGTGACATATGCAACGAGATTAAGATAATTTCATAAAAAACAAACTGTAACAAATCATGAAGCTCAATCTCGGATAATTCAAATGTTGAACAATGAATTTAAAAAACATTAAAAATAGATTTTAAAAAAGAAAAAAAAACATTAATGCAATGAAATAATGTTTTGTGAGGCGTTACACAGTAAAAGCATCATCTTTTTTAGTTTTTTATTAACTAGCTTTTTCGCCTACGCTATGCTATGGATTTGTTTTTTTTTTATTATAAAAAATATGTTAAGACATTAGGAAGTTAAAATTTTGATGTAAAAGAGCTTTTTAAATACTTTAATGTTGACATATTGAAGACATTGTTTTTTTTTTAAAAAAAATACTGAGACGACGACAAATTGTATTGTGACCAACAATGAACCAAATATATGATTTGAGACATGAGATCGTGATAAAATCATGAACCTACATCGAAGCAAATTAAAAGGCCTAATTATAATGAACCAAATATTGAAGGCGGAGAGAAAATAAATAAATAAATAAATAAGGACAAAAAAAGTGACCCAAGTAAACTTATGTCGATGGCTGGCATAGTACCGCAGACCAGACTAACTTTTTTTGTACGCAAGAAGAAAGAAGTCAAGGTGACGCTAGAATTTCTAAAGAAGTACAAGAAATTTGAAACTCAGGTCATTGAGTCAACCGAGTTTAATAAGTTCAATTAAATTAATATTATAAAAAGGGCAACCCTAATTTAATTTTCTAAAATCATAACCCGTGAAATCTTAGACGTAGACTTAATTAAGAAGGTCAATTTTTTTAAAAAAGCAATAAAAAAAACGATGTCAACTCATGTTAATCTATTATATTCGTGACCCAAGTCATTTGACTAGAAGCTCCAAATTTGAAAAACATCGAAATCTAATTTTCAACTTATCAAATGTTGAAGGATGAAATTGAAAAAAATAATCACACAAAAAGGATAAAAAAAATTAATTTAAAGAAAAAAAAAGGTGCGAGATCACCTGGGTTAACCTACCAAATCCACATGTTAGGTCATGAGATCAGGATAATCCGATAAAAAAAAACAAAGAAAACCACGAAGCCTATTTTGTAAAAAGATCAATGTCGAGCAATGAGATTGAAAAAGAAAATAAGTCCAAAAAACGATGTCAACTTGTATTAGCTTATAAAACCGATGACTCAGGCCATTTGATCGGAAGAACCAAACCTTGAAAAACTACGAAGCCTAATTTTTAATAAATTAAATGTCAAATGATAAAATTAAAAATAAACAATTATACAAAAGGATCCAGAAGAAAAAAATAACAATTAAAAAAATAAGGATCAATACTTTTTTAAGAAAAGAGAGGATGAATAATTTTGGATTGAATGGTTAAATTGTAAGGAAAAAATAAATTCACAAAATCATTAAAAGTAGAAACCACCAAAATAACGAGGACTAAATTAAAAAAATAACAAATTAATTTTTTTTTATTAGAGAATGAAATTGAAAACAATTGGAAGTTTTCAAAAAGGGCAATAAACAAATTAAGAGATAAAAAGAACCAAGACTAAAATTTAAGAAACAAAAAATAATAATTTTAGATTTAAGGATAAATTGAAAAACAAATAAAAAACTTACAAAATGATCAAGAACAAAAATTATAAATCAAAAGAATGAGGACTGACACTCAAATACTCACAACTAAAGGGACTACCTTGAAATTTAGTTCAAATTTCAAGGGAGGAGAAAGAAAAGAAAAAAAACAGTGCTGGTGATAATCCACCGAGAAAGAACTAACATGTTCCATCTCTTGAGGAAGAGGACGCCATAGGGATCCAATGACACAACAAAATAAAGTTTTTCACCACCGAAGTTAGTCGCACACGCTACTCAAAAGAATTGGAGCGGATGACGCATGAAATTCTCAACAAATAAAATATTTAAGTATGAAATTTAAAAATAATTCAACAACACAAAAGGATCCTAAAGAAGAAAGATTTATTAAAAGCCAAAAAAAGATGCGAGCTCATTTGGTTTAATCCACGAAACCTACAGGCTAGGTCATGAGATCAGGATAACCGATAAAAAAAATTTTAAAAAACCATGAAGCCTATTTTGTAAAAAAATCAATGTCGACTCGTGTTAACTTATAAAACTTGTGACTCGGGCCATTTGATCAGAAGCACTAAATCTGAAAAAACCACGAAGCTCAGTTTTTAATAAATCAAATATAAAATAATAAAATTAAAAAAAATAATTATACAAAAAGATCCAAAAGAAAAAAATAACAATTAAAAGAATGAAGATTAAATTTAAAAAAACAATATGAGGATGAATACTTTTTGATTGAATGGTTAAATTTTAAGGAAAAATTAATTTGATAAAATAATTAAAAGAAAAAACCACCAAAAGAATGAGAACTAAATAAATAAAAATAATTTTTTTTATCAAATAATAAAATTAAAAATAATTGAGAGTTTATAAAAAGAGCTAGAAACAAATTAAGAAATAAAAATAACCAAGACCAAAATTGAAGAAAAAAATAAATAAATTTAGATTTAAATATAAAATTAAAAAAAATAATAAAAAAAAACGAAAAACGAAAAACAAAAATTATAAATCAAAAAAATAAAAACACACACTCAAATGCTCGCAACTGAAGGTACTGTCCATAAATTTTAAATAGTTAGCGCGTGTTTCAAGGAAGAAAAGAGAAAAAACAAAACATTGACAGCGATAATCCACCGAGAAACAATCAACACGTGCCATCTTTTGTTCTCAAAAGAACGCCACGGGGAATCCAATGAGAGAGCAGAAAGAAAATTTTCACCACAACATAATACACGTGCATATGGGGTTTTTGTGCACCGAGTAAATGAGAAAATTACTAGCATCCCTTGAATCAAATCAATTTTCCAACCATTCAATGATTGTATGTATTCTCCATGGATTGCGAAGCACAAAATCCTAGGTGGAATTAAAACATATACGCCAACACTGAGCACAAGCATCCCAACCCTGCTCCTCTGAACGGAGGAAAACCCCTCAAAAAATATCTATCAGCTGTTGCAATTACATCAAGTTTACCCGGAGCCGATTAAAAAAAATTAAGCGCTTTGAGTCCGTCCCTCGCTACATAACAGATTCAATTCAACAAAAATCTGGGGTGCCAAACAATTCTAGGTTGAGTGAACCCAAAAAGAATAAATCTAAGGCGGCCAGAGTGATCAATCAAAACCTCACTAAATCAATACAGATTTTACATATATAAACCGAAAAATGTAATTATAAAAGAGAAAAAAGTTGTAAAGATGCAGAACACTTAAAAAAATTAACTCTTGAGGAGAGTCTCAATGGCTTCAAAGAAAAGCGGTGCCATCTCGGGGTTTGGAGTCTTGATGGCACACTTGACCCCAGGGGTTCCAACAACTGTCGTGAGTTCGATTAAGAAGGCAACTCCTCTAGGGATTTTAGTAGAGAAGTAGAACACATCCTGGTTTGAATGCTTTCGCTTTGCTATAAAGAACATGTTTGATGCAGCAAGCCGGTCCAATGTAGATTCTACACCATTCACTGTAATGTCCGGCAAGTCCCTTGAGACCTCATTTGAATCAGGAAGGGACCTCCATGACTGCAATGTGTAAGAACATAATATTAGGTTCCAATGGCAATGGTGAAAGTGGCTAATCAAATCATATCTGCTCGCAAAATCTCTTGATTTCTATCCTCAAATGTTCCAGCTATAGAAAAATTACTAATTTGCTCATCAACCCCATTGACCCCGCATCCCCCAAGAGATTTATTAGAAATTTAGAATCAGACTTCGAAGAATATCCAACCTATCCCCCAAGTCCTAGGATAGCATTTCCACTACCACAAATTTATTTCCAGTCTCTTCTTTCCTGAAATTAGCCTGATACTTTACTATTAGAGTAGATTTTGGAAATGACAATTAGCCTGATACTTTACTATTATTTGTTATACTAGCAGGCTGGCTCTAAGAGCACGAGTTGGCTTAATGCTTGAAAAATCCAGAGAAATAAGGGTTCTGCAATTTGATACTATCACGTACTCTTTTATAAACTTTTTAGCATACAAAGGTCAGTCCAAGAAAAGAAGATCAAGCTTTTTTCTCTTTTACCTCAAGAAAGCTTCCACGTTCCATCCTCCCATCCTCGGTGAAGAATACATGCAATGAGATTTTGTCATTGAAATACCATACAGGCTGTTGATTATTTTTCACAGCAACTTGCAAGAGTGAGCTTGGAGGACCAGCAGACATATTCTGAAACAAAACCATAGGCAGCAGAATTGCCGCTGATGTCCCAGGTTGCAATTGCGGAACCTAATAAATAATTGTTTGTCAATTACATGCTCAACGAGGAAATTTACATCTTGAATAAACAAAGATCAGCACTACCTGCAGAGGTCCAGCAGCTGCAAGACCGAACGAATTCTTGTTAAACTGGATCATGAATCCATCCAGGGGAATCTGTGAGTTGTTCTCAAACAATAAACTGTAAAATATCTGACCATCCCGCCCTATAAGCTGTGCACTGATTTGTAAACCCTGACCAGTGGATGCTGGCACTAGAACAGGCAAAGGAGGGCTGCAATATTGGTCACGAGATCCAGTAAGTGACATTTATAGCCCAACAGTTGGGGTGTCGGGAATCATGTGAAATTCACTATTAGATGAATGTGCAAGTTCTCAACAAGCTACGCAAATTATCCCAATGATTATGTACCAGCCTCAACAAATCATACAAAGGTCAATTAGACAGTTTGTGCAGTCAAGAAGCTTACCCAGGAGGAGTGGAGGGCTGGTCAACAGGCACAATGGAACTATTATTCATGCCCAACAGATCACCCATCAAATCCGGCACAGGAGCAGCAGGTGGACTTGAAGACGGTGCAGGAGCTGGTTGCGTTGCTCCGGCATATGCAACATTACTTGAACTAGTAGGTGGTGATGTTGCACCATCAGCAGGATGAGCAGATGATTCAGGATACCCTGCTTCACTCCCTTCAGCATATTCATCATCTTCAGTTTTCTGAGCTGTAGTCTTCACACGGGTTACAAATGTTTCTGGGGGTTTGTGATACACAGACGACAGTGTTGCAATGTTGGCAAGAAGCTCATCAAGAAGAGATGGATCGAGTAGGTTTGAATCGTCACTGATCACAGGTTTCTCAGCTAACACAACATCTTTAGCAGCCTGAACATCAAAGTACACCCATCACGCATGACATAAAACTTACAAGCAGTACATAAAAAATAGACATGCAATCACACATTTAATCTAACAAAAACAGAGGATATGTTTCTCCATAGCAAAATCACACCTCAGGATCAGTTGATAGCAGACGCCAATATATGTATGCACGATCCCTTAGATCAGGATTGTCAGTTTCCACAGTGGCATTATTCAAAACAACCTGTAAGAGAGTTCTGCAGTGAGAATTAACTTAAAGACACTTCAGAAGTCTGCATGTTGCTGAATTGATATTAGTTATGAACAATCAAAGGATCAATCATGTTCTAGTCATCTCAAAGGTGCCAAACAGATGACTGCAAATTCTAGAGAACAATGTGAAGTCAAATGAACAAGGGACAAAGATCCATTATATATCAGATTTGAAGTGCATGTGAGTAGACGCAATCAAAACCTGAATCATCTGTTGAGGGCCTTCAGTTGGCTTCTTAAGGAAGAGTTTGACAGTTGCAGTCAGCAATTGCAACTGGACTTGTGCAGGCTCTTCAGGGAAACTCTCCAAGAAGCTCTCTAGGAGCTCATCAGCATTGTCAATTCTTTCAGCATATTCACCAATAATCCAGATCATTGAAGCCTTAAAGGAGATGGCAAAAAAGGGTAGCCGGCACAGAAAGTATGAGTTCAGATCATAAACATGAAAGGAAAAACTGAAGAAGAAACACAAATACCTTGGCTTCTGGTTCATCTAGAGTGTCTAGGCTCTCACAGAGTGTCGCAATGATTGACTCATAACTGCGAAGGAACTTCAAATTCAGTATGGATGAAAGAAAAACAGTAATTTCACCTTTGTACATCAAGGGCACCAAAGCTGTAGCTTACGTGTTGGGGTATCTCCTAAAGATGTCTTTAATAACTATGATAGCCTCTTGAACCACATAGTTTACTTTAATCTTGATTAACTCTAGGAGAACACTGATACATCGCTCGGCAGCTCTCTCTAACTTGATCGCACAACGGCCAATGGCACGAACAGCCTTTCTAACAAAATCTACATCAACTTCTGTGGCATACTCTTTGAACTCCAGTAGAACCTGGAAAATTGCTCACCACAAGGACAACACAACCTAAATAATCTCTCATAGACTAATAATGGAAAAGAAAGGCCAATGTGCCTAGTCTTCCTCACCCCACATGTATATATTACCTGATCTATATTACGGTCTGAAGCAAGCTTTATCATGATTTCTAGCTTCTCCATCTTCACATAAATTGGGTCATTGTACTTGCAAAAAAACACCTGTACATAAAAGAAAAGGTGTTGGATAAGCATCTCTGACTCAATCTCAAATTAACAAATGTGAAGTGTGGCAAGGAATTTCTGTTTACCTTAATCTCATGGGCAAGGATCGTAGGCCGTCTTTGTACAATTAGGTTGATGTTACGCAAAGCAACATACTGAATCTCCGGCTCTGCAGAGAGTAACGTAACAAGAGGAGGAGCCATCTTCTTGCAAAGATTTCGAACCACATCAGTGCTGGTTATAAGTTCCATTTGTTGAAGGATCATCTATTAGAAGAAAAGGAATGCAGAAATGTGAAAAATGATTGAATTTTGACTAGAATATAACTGCCAAAGGCATCCATAATAAGAAAATAATGAAGCATACACCAAAGATGGTAGCATGTCACCTTAACAGCTGAAAGTACAACTGCACAATTAGCATGTTGTAGCCTTGGAGTAACTCGTTCCACTATATTTTCAGCTTCACGAGCATCAGGTGCCTTGTATCTGGATAGCGCATCCAAAATAAAAACTTGGCCCCACCTGAAAAAGTATACATGGTATCAGATAAAGTTGTCCAGGCAAAGAACTTCCAAGAGAATACACAACAGTCAAAGAGAAGTAATAAAATCATAATAATCCTAGGTATGGAGGCATTCAATTTCCATTGAAATCCTATCATGCACTTCACTTCATATGTAGCTCCTAGCATTGCCCAAGTAGCATAGACATTTAACAAATTACATAAAACTTGCAACACAAGGAGCAGGGATGCCAGAATCCAGTGGTCATAAGAGTACAGGGTTATTTTGGGTGTTGATACTTGATAATGCCACTCCACATTTTTAAAATAGCACTCCACTCAACAAAGTCATTGGCACTATTGGGTGAGGCGTCATTATCAAATGTGGAGTAGCAATAGCAATGGTCAGTTATTTTAGAAAAAGTGCCAATGACCTTGATTTTCAATCATATACCAGATCACAGCTATCGCAAGATGTTCAACCCACTAAAAAGAGAAAACAGAACATTTTGATCAATTACATCAAATCTCACCGGATAAAACACCATGGGAAGTATCCATTCAAAGCACATCAAAGTCCTATGGCTAAAAGTTACGTGTTAAAATGCACAGGTGTAGGTACACATGAATGGCTCAGAATGCATATGCCATATGCACATTGTTTAAGATTGTAGGACAGAAAAAAAAATACAGTTGGCAAAATATTGTTGGCTTACTCTGTGCACTCATTAAGAGCAGTAAGCAGCTTTGAGAGCGTGTGACTAGTAATCTCAAAGACGGGCCTGACACTATTGTCTTGAATTTCTGTAAGAGCTGCCACAGCATTGGCTACAACCATGGGATTGTTGTCAGAAATCAAATCCTTGACAGATTCCAAAAACCCCCTATCCTCAACAAGCTCAGCATTTATGTCATAAAGTTTGGCTACACAAATGGCTGCTGTCTTGCGAACATAAGGATCATCATCCTATAATTACAAAAACTACTGGATTAAACAGGTACAAGGATGACAGTGAGCTAGAAACAAAAAATTTTTTTTGCTTGTTTCTTAAGAATAATAATGGCTGCATGCAATCTAGTAAATTAAACCAGAATTCCAATTAGCAGCATGCATGGAAATTATATGAATCCTTGAAACCAACCTTAAGGCACCTCTGAAGCGGATCACATAGATACTCTGTGATTTTGTCAACACGAATGCACCCCATTGTCCGCACAGCCAAAGCTCGAATCAAGGGATTTGGATCTTGTGAATCCTGGATAAATGACCATGAACACAAGTTTCTTAGAGATACAAAGAAGCAATGTGATAATGTTAAACATATAGGAGACAGTTTAATTTCTAGTTCTTACCTTCACAAATGTATTTACTGCAAGTATTGCCAAATCAGGCTGGCTTTTAGCATAATTTATAAGATATAAATAAACCAGCTTCTTGAGCTCCAAATTTTCTGTCTGCATACAGTTCACTACATCTGTGAACAGTGACGATACATCCTTCCCAACTGTCATTGCAGCAATCACCTTCTTAACAGCATCTTTTCTCTTATCCTGCATGATAAGATACAAAAGAGGAGAAGCTTCACACTGATTCTAGTGAAAAGAAAATTCAATATAGTTTATTACAATTAGAGGATATAATAAACCCAATATCCGATAAACCAATGGAACATCACAATACTCCCATATTGCAACTGGTTTCTGATCCATTAACTACATAAACGAGCACTAGCAAAAAAATAAATCTCAGTGCTAATATTGCACGGGATATTGTTAGGATAGTTTCCATTATTATAAGAAAACCCCGTCAAAAGTGTTCAGAATCTGCCTAGCTAAAAATCTTATCATATTGAGATATTCAAAATCATCCACTATACTATAAAAACCAAGGTCGATAAACCACTTTATCAGTCACAAAATCTTCACATTGTATAATATAACCTTTTTAAAAGCATTCTAGCTGGAACACAGTTCTTCCAAACCCGCTGGAATTCCTAAAACCCATAATGTCAAACATCAAAACCATAGAATAGATTTCATCCATCAGATCATATCCAAAACGGAGAAGTTGCATCACATGATCGATCCCTAAGAGCTCCATGTCAATTCTCCCTGATACCAACAAATAAAAAAAAGCATACCAGAGGAAATACAACCTCGATTTGAGTCCTGTGAACTAATTCCCTTCGATTTCTCATCAAAAAGAACAAAAAATATATATAAGACGATCCTCCAATGAAATTGTAGTTGCGACAGAAAATTCAACGAAATCAAACAGTCCAAACGATAAATCTAAGTCAAATATAAACAGATCTAATAAGGCAGATCGAAATGGAAACCCTAATTGCCTCATATCAGAGATCGAGATCATAAAAAAGCATTTGTTTAAATAAAGTTATAGAAATGTAGAAAGAGGGAAAGGAGAAGGACGGCGGACGAACCTTGTACTGAGAATTGAGCTCTTCTTTGAGCTCAGGGATTTCACCCTTCTTGGTCGTCGAGAAATACTTTGAATCGTGACCGCTCATACCTGCTTGCCTCTGCAAACTTTTGTTGTTGTTGTTTCTGTTGTTGGTCTTTTCAAGAGAGAGAGAGAGAGAGTGGTATAAACCGGGGAGAGATGAGATGAATCAAAATCAACGACTCCGTCTCCGCTTAAGAAATTTCTTCAGTTAATGGTGTTATATGGTCCCCACATCCTTGATTCTATTTTACTTTAATCCTTCTATTTGCTTTCATCTTAAAATCACCCCTGTACTGGTTCTTTCATGATGCCTTGCGGATAAATTAGAATTACATATCCTAACCAATTTGTATGTTAACTAATCTCCATTTTGTTCCTCGAAAAACCATCTTTTCTATGTTTTAAAAAAACTTGTCTAGTTAAAGAAAAACTAGAGTTTAGAAGGAGGAAAGTTATGCTGTGATTAAAGAGTGGAAGACTAAATTGATATGTTTTTATTACATATAAACATTTATATATTAATGAAAATAACATGAAATTATTATATTACTATAGAATAATTTACGAATATATGTTTGTAATAATATGAAATTATAATATTATTACAAATATATAATACATTACAAATTATAATATTATTATATATAAACATAAAAATATTTTTTGTTTCAGGAAATTGTCACACACAATTGTCCTGGGCAAAAAGTTATTTTCTTATGAATTTTTGTCGAAGGTTTCTTGTGCTAAAACAAACTCTTTTTTTTTTAATGTATATCTCTTTTTATATACAAAACATGTATTTCTTTTATTCATACCATGGTTTTTTTTTTTATAAAAGCTTATAATGATTTGAAAGGCAAGTTTTAATAAAAAAGTTATGACTTATATTTTTTATGTGATTATATGCGAAAATAAATAATTAATTAATTTTAAAAAAATTATAAAAACTTTGCAATAAAGATATTAAATAATTTATTCTCATTGAATATTTATAAGATTTTTTTAAACAAATATTTATTAGATCCATATATAATTATTCATAAACATCTAATATTATTTGGAAAGAATGATATCATCATATGCTATTTATAATATAATTATAATTATTTTGTTTGAAGATGACTTTATATTAGTATATTAAAAAAAACAACGGAAAGGCCACCAGAGTCAAGCCTGAGCTTGTCCGCCAGTTTTTTTTTTTTTAAATAAATGGATAACACATCATCTGCTATAATGAATTCCAATCACCTTCGATAACTAATTTTTTATGCTTGGACATGATTATTTTATAAGTGACTAATAATTATGTGTATTTTAGGAAGCTCTTGAATTGTTCATTTGTATGCTTGTTATTGTATGTTGATGATATATTAAATGTTTTCAAGAACATGTTTGAGATTAATAGTTTAAATAATTAGTTGAATGGTGAGTTTGAAATGAAGGCTTTGGATGTAACCATAAGATTTTAGGTATGATGTTTTTTAGGAATCAAAGTGATGACAATATAGAGAAAATATCTTGAGAATGTACTTAAACGTTTTAGTGTGCAAGATTGAAAACTAGTAAGTAATTCATGTGAAACCTATTTTAGGTTATCTTTAGGTTTTTTACTAGAAATTGAGAAAGAGAAAAAGCATATGTCAAGTGTTCTATATGCTAGTGCAATTGAAAGCATTGTGTATGTTATTGTTTGCATTCGTTCAAACATTTCACTTGAGAAATCCTAATAAAGTTTACTAACAATTTGTGAAATGAATACCCTGTTATCTTAAAGATATATAGAAATTGGTTTGATATATGATAAGGGTTGTAGAACTAGAGGTAGTGTTGAAGACTTTATAGATTCAAATTCAGATTATGTTGGTGATTTAGATAGGAGGAAATCATTCACAGGTTATGTTTTCACTATTTCGGGTGTGCCATTAGTTAGAAATCAATTTTGCAATCCACTATTGCTTTGTCTATAATAAAGATTGAATATAAGACATTGACATAGGTAGTCAAATAAGCTTTATGATTAAGAGATTTGGTTGGTAATCTTGGTATGTCACACGGGTCTATTGTTATGCATTGTGATTGCCAAAGTGCTATTCGTTTGGTTAAGAACTAGATGTACCATAAAGGGCACACTATATTAATATAAGGTATCATTTTATTCTAGATATCATATTATAAGATATTGAATCATTTAAAAAGATTATTTTAGCAAAGAATCCTATAAATATGTTAATGAACCTTATCTCTACAGTGAAGTTCAAATATTACTTGGATTTGATTGGTTTATGTAGTATTTGAAAGGTACTACATAAAGTGATAAAAACTGAGTTCAAGCTTTGTAAGTTGACTAGATTTAAGTCAATATAAAGATTTATTGAGTCTGTCGTAAATTATAGACCCAAATGAGAAAATAAATACTCATATACTTAATTTATATAAAAACCTAAAATTGTCATATTTTAGGGTAAGACTTATTTGTGAATGTTTTTATTCTCTGTATTTTAGTAGTTAAAGAGATAAGAGAAAATGTGAGCTTTGGGTTACTTTAAAATTTTAGGTGAGACAATTTTATGTGTGTGTGTGTGTGTCTATATATATTTTACTTGCTAATTAGTTTCAGATTTAAGGGTTGTGTTGCTAAAATATCTTATACTATATTTTCTTGGTTGTTATTTGCTTGAGAACCTGGCAATTCCTCAACCTTACCGAGCCTATATTCCTAGTTTGGAATCATCCATAACTAGGGGTGATTATTTTCAGTTTGGTTCGGTTTTTATAAAAAAAAAGCAACCAAACCAAAAAAAATTTTAATTTTAAAAAACCAAAACTAAACCGAACCGGTTCAAACCGACTGGTTTCGGTTCAGTTTTTTATGGAAAAAATCGATTCAAACCGGTTTGGCTCGGTTTTTTCGGTTTTAGTCTTATAAAACCAAAACCGAACCGAACCGGTCAGTTTTTTCAAAATTTTAATCGGTTTTTTTTCACGGTTCGGTTTTTTCGGTTATTTTTTTCGGTTTTCTCAGTTTAATCGGTTTTTTTGCTCACCTCTATCCATAACAAATAAACTAAGCTGGTAGCCAAATCAAATTGTGATGACCCATCCAAAATAATAATCAGAGCAAGTGAGAGATCTAAATAGGACATATAAGAAGTCAAAGTATCAAATACACCAACACAATCAATAGTCGAAGAGGAGGAATAAGATGCCAATGGAAAAAATATTACCTTAACCAATAATGAACAAAAGGCATTAGCTTTCAACAAAAAACAATAATTATGAGAGCAGGTGAAGAAACTCTAACAACAACATGTAGAATATGAACAAATAGAAAATAAAAACAATACCATTAGGAAAAAAGGCAAAATGGGTAGAAGGCAAAAGAGAAGAAAAAAATTTAAAAAAAAATGAAGAAGAGAAATGGATAAAGCCTTGATAAAAAAAAGAAAAAATATACATAATTATGGTAGATTAAAGCAAGTGGAAGGGAAATTCCTAAAAGGATAATCATTGAGAAATCAAATATGCGCCAACAAGCTGCAAAAATAAAAGCTAATCTAAGCACCAGTCGCATAAGAGAAAAAAAAAACAATGAAAAGAAAAGCAACCAAATCCATTTGTCCAGGGCATACCAAAATTTGGGTAACGATAATTGTTGAGAAACAAAATAAACAAGAAAGAATCACCTGAACAACCATCGAAACCCACCAGAATATGAGTGGTAGAAACACACCTACATAAAACAAATCCACACATTGAAAAACAAACATGGAATATGAGAATCGTTAATCTTGTTTGTCTTGTATACAACAAATATACATCTTTAGAAACGATCAATATTCTTAATAACACATATAAGTTAGATAAATAAAAACTGAAAGCAACCTACTCTAAATCTCCAAAAATTCAAACTTTAAAAATAAATCACAACGAGAAAAATCTAAATGAAACAAAAAGAGAGGTTTAAGCTTTAACATTAATATAAACAATATAAAGAGGATCAAAATGATATCAATTGTAGCACCAAAGTTGATATTAACAATAACAACTTTCATCTTCTTCAATGGCCAATGTGAAACATCTTACATATCTCTAGCAGCTGCTATGAAACCAAAATGAACATAATCAAGTTACTATGTGTCGTAAATTTTGGTAAAACATAAAATAGGAATAAAATTATTGACATAAAAGGGTTAAAAATCAATTTATTACTTAATATTTTAAAATCCATTTACGAACTATGGTTAATATTTGGATCTACTATAAAGACATAATCACACATTAATTTTGAACAAATATTTATGCATCCATATTTTAACCTACATTGGAAAACATAAGCAATCTAAATGATTTTTTTACACAAATAAAACATAATTAAAAAACTATTCAGTTATTAAACAATAGCTCAAGAATACAAACCTTTAATTTCCATTTTTCTAATCCTAATTAGGTTTATGGAACCTCTAATTTCAATTTTTATAAGCTTAGTTGGCCATCCATCAATGCCAAAGAAAGACAAATGCCAAACTAAACAAAGATTAAATTCCAAGTAATGCCTAACTAAAAAAATACAAACCTTATACTAGACTCAAGAGCACACAACTCTAAACATTAACTTTAGCCAAACTCTCCAACAACCCCCTGTCAAACTTTTGAAAGAACTTGTCATAAAGATAAAAAAAAAAAAACCAACATCCAATCCTTCAATAGTCAAGAATAACATAAACCTATTAACTAATCTAAAAAAATCAAGGAAATCCATTAACCAAGCACATAAATAAAGCATACAAAGATGATAGTTAGTCAAGAAAACAAAGCTTAAGAACAAATCCATTAGGTTGTTGTTTTGGTTATCGATGTTGATGTTGCCAGCAAAACCTATTCTCGTCCTAAATCCTAAGAGAAACAAGAACCTAAAACCAACAGTAAACTAAAATTATATACCAATTCCATTAATCAAATTCAATAAAAAACTTTCATACCCCATGTCAATGAAACTTGTTAGCCAAACAGAGAACTAAACAATATAAAAAAGGTCAATTATTTAAAAAAGAAAAACTTAAGAACACACCCAGCTGCCATTTTGGTTGTTGTTGCTGATGCTACCGGTGGAAGATGTTATCGACATTGCAGGTGAAAGGTGTTGCACCCTAAATCTGAAGAGAAAAAGAAATTTAAAGGCCACAATAAACTAAAATCGTAGAAAATCCTATTATTTAAAACTCATAAAAAGAAATTTTATGCTTCTATCAACAAAACCTATTAGCCAAACACATGTATACAAAACAAAAAAAAGGTAAAAGCTCAATAACAGATCCTACCTTGGTTGTTGATGTCGTCGATGGTGTTGGTGGAAGTTGTTATCAACCTAAATTGAAAGAAAAAAAATCTAAAACCCCCAACAAACTCAATCCATAAACAAATCCCATTAATCAGAACCAATAAAAAAAATTACAAAAAATTCATGTCTTGTATCCAAAGAGAGCTAAAAAGGACCATAAAGAAATTCAAATGGTTGAAAAACAAAGTTATTGAAAATAAAAAAAGATGACAGAAAAAATATACTAGTGAATATTTATATGTAAAGTAAATAGATTAGGAAATTACCATAGCAACCACTCTTTATAACCTTGAAGCCCATCAAGATTTAGGGTTTTAACATCAACAATAAGGCCAGTACCAGGTTTTCCTAGAGCAGTTCTGTTTTTTTCAATCCATCCCTTTAAAACACAACCAAAGCCACTTTCACCAAAAGAACTCTCTCGTTTTTTTTTTATCATAAATTTGAGATCATTAAATGTGAACTTTCTTAGTTAGGAATCAATTTTAAGCTCCTCTTCAAGTTTGAAAATGGATGAATAACTTTTTGTATTTCTTGCCCTCTCTCTAATTATACATCCTGAATATTCCCTTATTTCTAAAAAAAAATCCTTGCTTGCTAGAATAAATAAAAAATCCATCAATTTTAACAATTAAATCTTTCTTTGTAATAATAAAATGCATAAATAAAAATGATATTTGCTAGAAAAATTTAAAAAAAAAACAATTTCAATCACAAACATCAAGTATGACCAATAAGTTAAGATGAAAAGAGAGAGAATCCGTGTTGTTGGTTTGAAAAAAAAAAAAAAACAAATCACTAACCCATTAGTATAAACATAAGGAAATAACCAAAAAATAATAATTCTAAGCTACAATGAATAAGGAAAACAAAGAGAGAAGAAAACTTCACCGTCGGTAATTTTGCTTCATTGAAACACAACATATGCATAAATTGATTTTTTTTCAAACCCTAACATATCAACATTATATTTTTAATAATTGAACTAAAATTATCAAATAAGTAAGAGAAGAAAAAACCCTATACTTACAAATCACCCACAATTTATGTCATAGAAGAAGAGAAAAACGTAAACATCTACGATGAACCCATGGAAAAGGAAAAACCCCAACCATCCTCCTAACGAAACAAAATTTTCTAACATAAAAAGGATAAAAAAAATAATTACACTGTTAAAATCAATAAAGTTTTAGGTTTTACAAAAATATGACAACCAAGGATTCTTTGAGACCAATTTCTTATTTATCTATAATTTATTTTAATCACGTTAATATTCCATGTTTAGGAGCTTTTGTTAAAGAATAATTTTCAATAAATTTTTAACCTTAAAAGTGAGTGAATTTCATTTTTAATTTGGCCTCAAATGCTTCTATGTTTCTTAAACAAATTTCTAACAATCCTAAAAATAAATACAACTTTTCTAACTAGTATACGAAGACTCGAAGATTCATGGAGAGATAATGATTTGATGGATCATTACATCATGATAGATAAATCTTATCTTTAAATATTACTTAGTGAAATACTATCAAATTTATTCTACAAAATAGCCAAAGCAGTTCTTTGCCAAAATATTTTCTTTAACTCTCACGATTATATTTATTTTGGCCTTGAATAATTTCATATTTTTTAGTAATTTAGAGAATTCAGTTTTTTTGTAATTTTTCAAAGAAATGACCATCTATTCACAAATAATGAAAAGAAATCCATAATGGTTTGTTAACTTGTTATCATTTTTCTTTCATCAATTTCATTTGTTTGGTTTTTGTTTTCCAAATCATTATTGCACCTTTTCAATTGCAAGTCAATTTTTTCAAGCAATGATCCATGCAATATGCTTTCTGTTTCCATCTCTCGATCTTCCTGTTAAAAATAGGCTCACTAATGTTATGAGATCCTTGTAACAGTGACAATGACAATAACAAAGAATTTATTATATATTCATTATGGCACCTCTCTCTTCATTTATAAAATTATAACAATAGCTAAAAGGAATCAGTGTTTTACTGTGGACTGCACTGTGCAGTCCACAGTAAAACACTGATTCCTTAGGCGTTTTTTTTTTTTTTTTAAGTTGTCTAAGTTTTTTTAGTTGTTTTTTTAATGATTTTTGGGATTTTTTTTCTTCTTTCTTTGTTTTTTTTAATTAATTTTTTTCATTTAGTTTAGTTTGTTAATGTTAAATTTCTTTCTATTTAGTTATTAGACTTTCATGACACATATCCCGAGTTTCACGGGTTAACCTGGTTTCACGGGTGAACCCAGTTAATTCTGGGTTGACCCGTCAATTTTTTTTTTAATTATTATTTTCATAAATATTTTTGTTTAATTTAGTTTATTAATGTTAAATTTTTTTTATTTAGTTATCAGACTTTCATGACACAAATACTGAGTTTAACAGGTTAACATGGTTTGACGAGTTAACCCGGATTTTTTTTCTTTTTAATTAATTTTTTTTGTTTAGTTCAGTTTGTTAATGTTCACTTTTTTTTATTTAGTTACCAGACATTCATGACACGGATCCCGGGTTTAACGGGTTAACTTGGTTTGACGAGTTAACCTTAATTTTATTTTTTTTTGCTTTTTTTTCTTTTTAATTATTTTTTTCGTTTAGTTTAGTTTGTTAATGTTAAATTTCTTTCTATTTAGTTTTTTTTCTTCTTAGAGGTTTTTTTTCTTTTATTTTTTCTTTTTAATTTTATTTATTTAATTAATTTAGTTTATTAATATTAAATTTTTTTCTAAGTAGTTCTCGGCTGACGCCTTTAGTTTTTTTTTATGCCTTTGACTATGAACTGCACAGTACAGTCCACAGTGAAAAGGCTGATGCCTTTTTTTTTTAATTAATTTTTTTCGTTTAATTTAAATTGATGTTAAATTTTTTTCTATTTAGTTATCAAACTTTCATTACACGGATTCCGGGTTTGACAGGTTAACCTGGTTTGACGAGTTAGCCTAGTTAATTTTGGGTTAACCCATTAATTTGTTTTTTTATTTTTAATTATCAAACTTTCACGATGCGAATTCAAGGTATGACGGGTTAACCTGGTTTGAAGGGTTAACCCAATTAATTCATTTTTTTTTCTTTTTTTTCATTAGTTTTTTTCTTCCTGTTGGTTTTTTTTCTTTTTAACTAATCTATTTAATTATCACACTTTTATGATACGACCTTGCAGCCAGACCCACGTCCAATGCTATTGGGTCTGGTATTGCAGTCCAGACACTTTTATGCTAAGGGTTAACCCAAGTTTAATGTTATTATTAATATTATAAACATTACTCTTGGGTCAGGCGTTGCAACCAAACCTGAGATTCTTGGATATAACTTTGCAAAAAAACCTAACACTTTTAGATCTTGGCTATTTTTAAAATGCAAAAAATAATTGACCCGCGGCATCGCGCGGGGCATGTAACTAGTAATAGTCTATTGCGAGGATAATTTCAAGTTAATTTTTAACATAAAAAAATAAAGTTTCAACATCATAGATTTTTGATTATCATGAAATGAAAAGATATTGTTTATAATTAAAAAAATAAATTAATAAAATATATGAACCAATAAATCAAAAAAAATTAAAAAATAAAAAATATATATTATTTTGATGTATTTTCAGGTAAATTTTTTTTAAAAACAATTATTACCGCAATATCATACAAGCTCATGATTTAGAGCTTGTATGATATTACGATAATAATTGTTTTTTTTTTTAATTTTTTTTGTTTGAAAATCATAGTTATTAAACTCGGATCGGCCCGGCGGGTCGACCCGGGACCCGACCGACCCAGAGGCTGGACTGGCCTGAGTTTGTCAAAAGACCGGTCAGTGCAATGACCTGGTCCAACCCGGTCGACCCGGCGGGTTAACCCGTGACCCGAGCGAGACCCGGCCAAGACCCGGTTTTTTTTTTCTTCAAATGTGGGATTTCAAATCCATTAATATATATATTCTATATTCTCAAGAAAAAAATTATATTTTTTTAATGTGAGATAAAAAACTTTTTGGTTTAAATAATTCAACTTAAAATGATAACATAGTATCTTTTTAATGTGGGATTTGAAACTCATTATTATATATACTCTATGTTCCCAAGAAAAAAGTTACATTTTTCAATGTGGGATTTGAAATACATTAATATATATACTCTATGTTCACAAGAAAAAAAACTATGTTTTTTCAACGTTGGATTTGAAATCCATTAGTATATATACTCTATGTTCCCAAGAAAAAAGTTATGTTTTTTCAATGTGGGATTGGAAACTCGTTAGTATATATACTCTATGTTCACAAGAAAAAAATTATGTTTTTTCAATGTGGGATTTAAAACCCATTAGTATATATACTCTATGTTCACAAGAAAAAAGCTATGTTTTTTCAATGTGAGATAAGAAACTTTTTTGGTTCAAAATACTTTAACTTAAAAGCTTAACATAATATCTTTTTAATGTGGGATAAATTGTTTTTTAAAATATTCTTTTAAACTTCATTATTTACAATACGTATAACCTATATTTACATAGATTTTTTTCTTAATTTTTTTATATAAAATATTAAAACTTTAATTTTTTTAATTTTCCGGGTTGATCTGGGCTGACCCATGAAACCCGAGACCTGGCTCCTTGGCCAGGTCAACCCCCGGGTCGGGTTTAATAACTATGCTGAAAATATATCAAAATAATATATATTTTTTATTTTTAAATTTTTTTGATATTATCACATCAAAACAATATAAAATACTAAAAAAAATTAATTTAAATAAAAAAATAATTTTTTTAAAAAACTTTTAAAATAAAAAACAAACAGGTAGATGGGTCGACAGGGAGTATGCATTATCTAGAAAACCATGTTTTTCAACACGTACAGCTCAAGCCCACAACACCGACCTAGCTCGAAGCCCATAGGCCACCCGCTACCCTATAAACAAACAGCAACTCGGATTCCACCGCATGGAAGCGGTGGTCTCCTCTCTTATATATAAGGTTCTCGTGGCAGTTCATTCCCAGGTTCTGAAAACAACCCTTTCCTAACGCTAACAAAACAAAAACATGGGACACGGTAATGAACGGAAAAAATCTAACAAAACATAAGATTCTGTAATAATGTTTTAATCAGTGAGACAGATCTTTGTTGACTTTGGTTTAATCTACTAAATTTCTGTTTCAGGTGATAAAAGTGGTCGACCAAATAAGAAATTCAAATTCACAACAAAGGTGAATAAAAAAAGTTTTATTTTTCGCCCTTTAATCTATCTTCAATTTCTTACATATCCGACCTTTTCAATTACTTAATTCTTGCTTTGTGATGGTTACAGGATGATTATAGAAGCTCAGTGGCTGAAGATGATGCTTTTTACCCTGAAGAAGCTGGGGATGACTTTCGCGATGGTATTGAGAATCTAGCCTGATTTTTTTCTTTGTTTTTTTAGTGTTGATAATGGGTTTATGCTAGTGAATTGAAACCCATTGTTGTTATTGATTTTGAAGGCGAGACAGAAGGAAAAAAGAGGGATTTTAGCAAATTGGAATTGAAGCCCGATCACGCGAATCGCCCATTATGGGCTTGTGCAGATGGACGAATTTTCCTTGAGACTTTCTCTTCTTTGTATAAGCAAGCTTATGATTTTCTCATTGCCATTGCCGAGCCTGTTTGCAGGTATAGCTTATGACCCATAAAACGCATGAGTACTAATTGATATTAATTTCATGTGTGATTTGAGATTTTGAGATGTTTGATTATAGGCCCGAGTCAATGCACGAGTATAATTTGACTCCACATTCCTTGTATGCTGCGGTGTCGGTGGGTTTAGAGACTGAAACAATAATTTCAGTTTTGAATAAGTT
Source organism: Populus trichocarpa (assembly GCF_000002775.5). Lineage (NCBI taxonomy): Eukaryota > Viridiplantae > Streptophyta > Magnoliopsida > Malpighiales > Salicaceae > Populus > Populus trichocarpa. Next base: position 8,163,275 of record NC_037285.2, on the reverse strand, counting down.
GTCGAAGACCAAGTTGCCGAAAGAGATGATTGATTTTATACATGGTTCTACCGCTAATTACGGTAAAGTAAAGCTCGTGCTTAAGAAGAATCGGTACTTCATTGAATCCCCATTTACCGAGGCAAGTTGGTTTTTTGTTTCTGGCTTTCCCCCTCTTTCTCTGGTTAGTGTTATGTATATTTGATATTCGTGTGTTTCTCTTTCTTTGTGGTCTTTATAGGTATTAAAGAAGTTGCTCAAGGATGAAGTTATAGCTAAAGCAAGGATTCAACCCGAGGTCTGTATTCTTAATTTGATTGAATTCAGTATTTTAGGATGAGTTGAAATAGTTGAAGGTTATTATCACACGAATTTCATTGAATTGAATAGTCTCACATGATTTTGGAATAGCTCAGAGTTACTTATTTCATGGATGTGTATGCTTTCATTGTTTCTCTCCAGGTTTCTTAGATTGTAGTAGCATTCCTCCCATTATCATTGTTGTGCCCTATGAGTTGATCTTGAAATTATTTATAATTCTACAAACCTGTAGAGTTCACATGGAACTGAGGGATTTACAATTAGCAAAGCTGCGGGGGAAATTGGAACTAGTCATGATGGATTATTGAATGAAGCAGAATTGGCTGCTGCAGCAGAAGAAAAAGAAACTCACTCATTTGAAGTTGACCCTTCACAGGTAGTGCACTGTGTGCATGGTTATGCTGTTTCATTGTTTGAGGTGAATTTGCCAAATTATGTTAATCTTGTGTTGTCTCTCCTTCTGACAGGTTGAAAATGTTAAGCAGCGGTGCTTGCCAAATGCTTTAAATTATCCAATGTTGGAGGAGTATGATTTCAGAAATGACACTGTAAATAACTTTTACCCCCCTCCTTTGATTTTTCATCAACAAGCCTTGAATGTTTAGCATGGAATTAGTATACAGTAGATATCAAAATGAATTCATGACTAGATTAGTAGTGGTCTTGTTGGAAAATGTGAATAATTGGGGATGCTGTTTGTGGAAGCTCTGCAACAACTTTACAGAATCAGTTCTTTTTTGAGTATACACATCAAGTTTTCAACTGTAGCTAATGCTCTTTTGATGCTGCAGGTCAATCCTGACCTGAATATGGAATTAAAGCCTCATGCACAACCACGACCATATCAAGAGAAAAGCCTCAGTAAAATGTTTGGAAATGGTAAAATGATCTTAGGATTGCAATTAAATTGTACTTTGCTGAATCCAACTTTAAGGCGTGTTTATTGTTCTCCGATTTTTATTCTCTTAATTGGATATAAAACACTTAAGCATGGATTGACTGAACCATATGACTGAATCATGATGGTTGATATTTCAGGCAGAGCAAGATCTGGCATTATTGTTCTTCCATGTGGAGCCGGAAAGTCTCTAGTTGGTGTTTCTGCAGCTTGTCGAATAAAGAAAAGTTGCCTCTGTTTAGCAACAAATGCTGTTTCTGTTGATCAATGGGCCTTTCAATTCTCGCTCTGGTCAGACATTTCACAGGATCAAATTTGTCGTTTTACATCTGACAGCAAAGAACGATTCAAGGGAAATGCTGGGGTTGTGGTGACAACATATAACATGGTTGCTTTTGGTGGAAAACGATCAGAAGAATCTGAAAAGATTATTGAAGAAATAAGAAATAGGGAGTGGGGACTTCTTCTAATGGATGAGGTAATTGTGCAGAGAGTATGTTGTCAACTTCTGTACACATTTGGGCTGAATACATGTTTCTTTGTTTAGGTCCATGTCGTTCCCGCTCATATGTTTCGTAAAGTTATCAGCATCACTAAATCTCATTGCAAACTTGGGCTTACTGGTATGTTCTTTCAGTTGCATCTCTCTCGTTCAGCCTTTGTCTTATATTGACTAGCAAGTCTAACTGGTTTATCCAACAACAGCAACACTTGTGAGAGAGGATGAAAGGATTACCGATCTGAACTTCCTTATTGGTCCTAAACTATATGAAGCAAACTGGTTGGATCTAGTCAAAGGGGGTTTCATCGCAAATGTGCAGTGTGCTGAAGTATGGTGCCCAATGACGAAAGAGTTTTTCGCTGAGTATCTAAAGAAAGAAAATTCAAAGAAGAAGCAGGTTTGCTAGTCAATTGCTACTTATACACCGTGCTTCTCTTTGGCCAACGTTCTTTTCTGCTGACATTTTAATGGCTCTCTTACAATTTCAGGCACTTTATGTGATGAATCCTAACAAATTCAGGGCATGCGAATTTCTTATAAGATTTCATGAAGAGCAGCGTCGTGATAAGATAATTGTGTTTGCTGATAATCTTTTTGCACTCACAGAGTATGCAATGAAACTTCACAAGCCTATGATCTATGGTGCAACCAGGTGATTTATTGGCACAATTGCTGTAGAAGCTAGCTTCAACTCTTCATGTTTCATATTATTAACTGCGAACATGTTGTGCAATATGCAGCCATGCTGAGAGGACAAAAATTCTCCATGCGTTCAAAACTAGTAGTGAAGTAAATACCGTCTTCTTGTCTAAGGTATCCATCTTTAACTATTGCATCATTTCACTAAACAGTCAGTCAAGTAAGGTTGGTTTGTCTAGTCTGTACAATTTTCTCTAAGTATTTGCCCTCAGTCATTCAGTGGGGAAAAAAGAAGAAGAAATAAAAGTGGTTTTGCATTAAAGCAGATATGAATTAATGAGTTCTTATTTGGTCTTGTCCTCTATCCATATGTAATTACTGATTTTACTGTCATTTGGGTGGATGCTAGAGACTTGCTTGTGGAAACTATTTACTGCTGAGAACTGAGTGTCAATAAGAACTGAGCAGCTTATCCTGATTGATTCTATTTTATTTACAGGTTGGTGATAACTCGATAGATATTCCCGAGGCAAATGTGATAATCCAGATATCATCACATGCTGGTTCAAGACGACAAGAAGCTCAACGATTGGGTCGTATTCTGAGAGCAAAGGTCGGTTATGCAGTTTCTTCTTCTTTTCTTGGATTCAGCTGGGTGATTCACAACTTTTTGGAAGATTTTGCACATGTAGATTTAAACACTGGTTTTACGGAGTGTAATCATGTACCTGATTGAAGAATGATTAGTTTTTGACGTAGGGTGGGAAAGATAAATTTAAAAAAACAGCAAAGAACAGTAAAATAATGGCAATAACTAGGAGAAAGTTGAAGCTGGAACAAGAGATAGAGTTTTAGCATCTGTAGAGAAACCTCTAAAGCGTAAATTGCTTGATAAAAAGTATAACATCTCTGTATAAGAGCCGAGGCAGCCTTATTTATACTACTTCTAGGCCTATTCCCAATCCTTATTGGAGAAGGAATCACTATTAAAAGCTATATTACTAGTAGAGAAAAGAGAATCAAAGAACCCAAGGATTGGTAAACTAAATGAGAAAGCCAAAACAATAAGAAAAACTAAACAAGCAGCTCCTGCATTAGTTTTAACTTCTACTTCATTGAAAAACTGTTTCTATGGCCATGACTCGAGCAATAACTGATTTGATCTGTGAGATCTAGCTAATTTTTAGCATCTTATGGTCCATTCACGTATGGGTTGTTTTGAAATAATGATTTATGGAATTTAGGCCTTTGTTATCAGAAAGAAGCCATGCACACGCAGAGTTTTGTTTCTTAGTGATTATAACCAACCAGCCCAAGGTTGTTTTAATTGTCGTGACGCTGCTTCTTTCCTAAGTCTCCTATCCATAACGTCTTGAATTTTGTTTTATGTCCATTGACAGGGTAAACTTCAAGATAGAATGGCAGGAGGCAAAGAAGAGTATAATGCTTTCTTCTATTCTCTTGTATCTACTGATACACAGGTAAGCACTGATTTTCTTTCTTCTAAACTTCTGAAATCTGAATATTCCTAACCACAGATGATTGATGCTGACAGTAGTTGGAGAAGTATATCTTACCTAAGATGTTTTTTTTTCCTGGTAAGGAAAAGAAAGAGTGTAAGAATTGGAGTACAAGGCGTCCTCCAAATTGGAAATAAATTTTATGAAAAAGTATTTACACTGTTGCTGTATATTAGCATAGAAGCCACCGAAGCCACCAGAAAGTTCTTCCTTGACAGGGCTCATGCCCCTCCAGATTATTCATGTTTTTGGTCAAGCTTGATACCCTAAATAGTTCTCTGTGTGTGCAGGAGATGTACTATTCAACCAAAAGACAACAGTTTCTGATCGATCAAGGTTATAGCTTCAAGGTAAATCTTCTTATGTGATATTCTTTCTCGAAAGGAAAATCTAGTTGAAACCTTTTCATTTCGACAGTGAATTGGGAACGTGCACAGCACCACTGTTATACATGTTAAGTATTTGTTATAGATGTTTCATATCTGGCATGTAGTATGCTGCAATTTGAGATGACATATTTGAAGCAAATGTTTGACATGCTCACAATTGAATGCCAATGTGCTTGTACAGGGATCTAGACATGATTCAAACGCTCCTTCCCTTTCTATGGGTGTAACTTGCTGACAACTTTTACATGTTATGTAGTAGTTGCGTAACTCTGCTTTGCCAGTGGTTGCAATTGGAATCTACCCTGGTTGAATTTTCTCTTTAAAATAAGGCTTTATTTTTTTAGCCTAGGTTTGCATTAAACTCAAAACTGATATGATGCAGCACGTTTTGTTCTGTGTTGGCTATCATACATATAGATATCAGTATTTGTGTAGTTGGCTTCTGACGGATATACCTTTGACAGGTGATAACAAGCTTGCCTCCAGCTGATTCAGGAGCTGATTTGAGCTATAACAGTCTTGAGGATCAATTGGGACTTCTTGCGAAGGTATTTCTCTTTTAGTTTTGACTGTTTGATTGATCATTTGATTTTTGAATCCAATTTTTGACTGTTTGACTCATCAGGTTTTGAGTGCTGGAGATGATGCTGTTGGTTTAGAACAGCTAGACGAGGATGCAGATGACATAGCTCTTCACAAAGCCCGTCGCTATATGGGATCCATGAGTGTCATGTCAGGTGCAAACGGGATGGTCTATATGGAATACAGGTACACTGCCTCATTGTTCTGTGTGCTCTGCTGTATTTGCTCTCTTGTACAAGTATAAAGCGCGTTCTGTGACCTTCCTTGTAAATGTTGTCGTTTTCTTCACTTGTCTCCAGTACTGGGCAGAAAGGTGGGAAGGGCCAGATAAAGGGTAAGCCCAAGGACCCAGCCAAGCGGCATTATTTGTTCAAAAGGCGCTTTGGCTGAGATAGCAACTGTACGGATGCCAGTTATCGATATTTTGTTGCATCATCTAAGGTTTTACCAAGAGAAGGGAAAGTTGCAAGGAGCTCTAATTTACAAGTTTATTGGTCGTAACACGACTTTTTTATATGTGATGTTGATTTGAGATGAACATGCCATTGCCAGAGCTAGTGGTCATGGTCTACCTTTCCAAAGTCAGTTTTTGTTTGTTTATGAAGCCCCCTTTCTGGTTGGCATACCATGTAAGTGGCGAGATTCCCTCGTCTTTTTTGTTCTTTAATCGGAATGAGTCAGCTACTTCTTCGAAAGCAAAGGGTTTCTTACAACCTGGTTGTTTAATTAAACTGTGTGAAGGATAATAAGACATTTATGATGCTTGTCGGAGATATATTGTAATATAGTAAATGTAATTTAGCTTGAAAGATGCACGATATCCTTTCTATTATAAAAAACTTTTGTGCTTGCGATGCAACTTCTGAGTGCTTTGAAACGGTTGTAATTTAAGTACATTTCATACAAAACTTTCAACACAGATCACGTAATGTGTCGTTTGCTTCGTCTATAAGTCAAGACTAGTTTTTTTGACCCGCGTGATGTTGCCGGATCTTTTTTTATTACTTAAAAAAAAATGCAAAGACATTATAAAGTAAAAAAATTAGATGCAATATTTTTTAAATACTTAAATGGTTACATGTTAGATAACATTTATTTTGTAAATTACTCCATAAAACTCGCATTAAAATAAATTAAAAAAATCTAATTTTAATTAACTAAATATTAAAAAAAAAAAAAATCAATTTAAAAAAGACTTAACAAAAATCAGCTATACCGTATACCGTGGGCCAGACTAAAATTGTTTTTTAATACAAGTTGAAAATTTAAACGTTGTTTCCGCTGTTTCTTCTCCACCCCAAATCGAAAATTTCACCTGCGACCGAGCTTCTTTTTTCATCACCCATGTCCTTTCTCCTCCCATGAAGTAATGAACAAATGAACTTCCTTTCTGTCAGGGGCCTTCTTGTCTTTTTCTTTTTTCAAAAAATTATGACATAATATTTTTATTATAATATTGATTTAATCTTTAAGATTTATAAAAATCAATTTGTTTAGTTTAGAAATTCCAATGCTAATAGAATTATATTAATTAGTTGTCTAAAACTATAATTTAGAAATTCCAATGCACCTTATAAGATATATCCCATCGATCTTCAAATGAGAGTTTAGATTTTGTGACATTCAGAGACCAAGCAAAAATCCTCTTTCCTTTTACTATCTTATGATTATGACATGCATGTAGTAAATTGATTGGTTCAACGCAGCATGTTGAGAATATAATATTATATTTAATTAATAAATATAGAGTAAAATTAAAATTGATGACACAAAAATGTTTTATAAATAAAATTATAAAATTGTTATAATTATAAAATTTTTATTGCATTAAAGTATTGTTACTAAATGTTTATGGGCAATATTCTATTATGATTCGATATTAATTATAGCTATTGAGATCGATACATATTATGTTCATTTTTTTATAAAAAGAAGCAGCTGCTCTCATAAACTGAGGTATAAGAGATACTTGAAACTAATATATAGGTTCTTGTCAAATGACATGTACAGTAATGAACTAATCTGCAAGAGAATTTCATATGGAGAGATCACCTATGTTTATGAAAAGACCCACGTGATAGTTTTATAAGTGATCCTTAGACTTGAGATCACTAAGTTATCTTATATAATGAGTGTTATGCTTTGATCATGATTACACGTTATTCTAATCAAGAGTAATAAACGAGCAAATATTAGATATAACATAAACTATATGAAGATATTTGAGTAATCAAGAGAGGATTCACACCTTAGGTGAATTATAAAAAATATTTCATCTATTCTCAAATAATATTGAATGTGAAATCCTTTGCTAAGGGGGAATGAGATTCGAAATGAGTTTCAAATCTTATTCAAATAATCAATGATTATAGTGTTGAGAACTAAAATGATTTAATAATACAAACATATTTCATGCTATAATGTCTAAATTAGAACACTATTGACGAAGAGATAATAATTATACTGAGAAACTAGCCACTAAAAGGTTAAACCAAATCACTTATGACTTTTTTTTTTTATATTTGAGGGATCATGACAGGTTGCAAAACATTGTGCTTGATCTTCAAATATAAATCAATTAATTGTTGAATTGATAGTAAGTTAAATTCTTAAATTTATTTAATTTTATTTTATTTAGGATTATGATTTGTATTTGAACCAAATTATTAGGGAGCCTACTGAGTCACTTACACAAGAACCATTAGTAGAAATTAAAATAGAATGATTAGTAAAGTATGGCTTGATCAAAAATAAATTTTAGAAATCGAAGACTATAATGTAATTAATACAAGGAATTACAATTCTAGACCTAAAAACAATTAAGTAAGGACTCGATTGAATAAATTTCTAAAATTATCCTAAAATAATATATGTGATATTATTTAAGGGGTAAATTTTTTATTGTGCCATTTATAGGGTTTTTTGGGTTTCTCTATAAATAGAAAGTTATGCTTTTTATTTTCTGTAAATAGAGTACAATACAGAAATACTGACACAAAAGAAAAGAACTAGCACTCAAGAGTATAGCAATTCCTCTCTCCTAAAAGGGTTTAAAAGATTTTTCATTGGTGGTTACGTTAGAAGCCAGATATTTGGACGACTTGTGATTTGCAACAACCCAGTCTTGAAGCAAATATTCGAAGCCGAAGAAAAGATATGATCTTCAAGTAATCTTCGCATAAACCCTAAACAACTTTAGATCTGTCTAACATGATCCTTGGGACTCCCAAAAAACTTTAAATTTACCATTTTTGTTGCGTGTATGTGTTCTGGGAAACCCAACATATAATAAGATAATAACATAATCAGTATTGAAGAACTTTTATTTATGAAATACAATTTTCTATTGCTCAAGACTAGAGGAATTCTTCATTCCTTTACATATAAAAATATTTTAGATTACCCACTAGATAGGTGGCCCACGCTATGCTGCCTGGGTTAAACTTTTTCCAACACTAAAAAAGAATATTCAAGCGACGATAATTCGAGACAACCCGAGTTAAATTAACTAAAACGTAGCCTGAGATATGATACCGAAAGAACCTGCAAAAAAAAAAAAAACAAAAGGAAATTGTAAAGTTCAAGACCTAATAACCTAATGTCAAAGATGAAAATTTTTTTTCTCAAAAAATACAATGTTGAAGAAGAAAACTAGAGTCAACACGGGGTAATTTGACGAGCCAATAACCTGCGATATGAGATTGGGATAAAAAAAAAATTTCAAAAGGATGACCTATTTAAAAAAACCAAAGTTCAATAAAAAATGTCAAAAAAACCTTGAGCAAATCCAAGTTAACTTTACTAACCCGCTCCCAGAATAATCAAACAGTAAGAGAAGTGAAAAAAATGACAAAGCTCAAGGAAATATAATCTAATACAAAATGTTGAAATTGAAAAAAAAGGTCATAAAAAAATCAAGGAAAAAAATCCAAGTCAACTCGGGTTAACTCGACTAACCCGCCACACGCAACATGAGATCGGGATAAAAACATTATACCTCCAAAAGAAGAGCCTAACAAAAAAGGCCCAAGTTAAATAAAAAAATATTGTGAACGAAAATACAAGCTGACCCGAGTTAGTTTGACCAACTCACTCTTGAAATAACAAAATAGAAAGAGAAGCAAAAAAATGACAAAGCTCAAGGGAAGTAATTTAATACAAAATGACGAAATTGAAAAAAAAAATCAAGTCATAAAAAAATTAAGGAAAAAAGAGAGAGTCAATTTGGGTTAACTTGATTGACCTGCCACTCGCGACATGAGATCGGGATAAAAAAAATTAGACTTTCAAAAAAAGAACTTAGCAAAAAGATCGAAGTTAATTAAAAAAACATCGAGTAAGAAAATGCATGTTAACCCAGGTTAATTTGATTAACCCGCACCCGGGATAACCCCAATAGAAAGAAAAGTGAAAAAATCACATAGATTAAAGGCCAATAATTTAATGCCAAATTATGAAATTGTAAAAAAAAAAAAAATTCATAAAAAAAACCCGAGGGAAAAAAAAATGGTAACCATGGTTAACTTGACTAACCTATTACCCGAGATATGAGATCATGATAACTCAACAAAAAAAAAAAAAAATAATGAAGCTAAGAGCTTAATAACCAAATGTCAAATGATGATTTTTTTTTTAAAAAACCAACTTTCAATAATGGATTGCCTTGTTGGAAAGCAACCATGAAAAAAATACCTAAGTAAAATATCCAATTGTAAAATAATTTATAACCCAAACAATGCATACCAAACATGATATAAAAAATGAAAGAAAATAATTAAGGGCTAAATTGAAAAACAAAAAAAACTAAGAAAAGGATAAAAAAAAGTTATTAAAAGAATGATGATCAAAACTGGATATAAAACCAAATGAAATTAAATATTGAGGGACAAAATTGAAAAAAAGAAGATAAATCAAGAAAATGATAAGAACATAGCAATCAAAAGAATGATGACAAAAAATAAATTAAAAAAATAAAATAAAATTAAAAGGGACAAAATTACAAAAAAATAATAATAAAGAAAAGTATAAAGTACAGAAATAAAGCAATTAAAAGTAGAGGGACTAAGTTAGTTAAAAAAATCAAATTGAATAAAATATCCAGGGATGAAATTGAAAAAATCCAAACTTCAAAAAACATCAAAAGTCAAATAAACAATAATTAAAAGAAGCCTTTGTTTTTTTGAATTGCAAGGTTAATTATGCCATTTCATTGTTTTAAAAAAAGAAAAACATGGAGAAGCCCCTCTATGCATGTATATATATTTTTCTCTTCCAAGGACATGATCATAACTATACTGTTTATTTAAAGAAAAAGACATATGAGCTCCTCACCTAAAGATAATTTTTTTGTTTTGTTTTTGAAAGCGAAATAGTCATTGCATTGGAACAAAAAAACATGTCCGATTATTTTTTACCCAATCAATTTCGCAATGATGAATGTATCCCATGGAAAAGACATTTTTACCTCCAATTTTAGGCTTAATCAGTTTTTTTAGCAAGGGTAAAATTATATTTACACTGTTTCATTCCACAGTTTTTTTTTGTGTTTAGGACCACAGTAAAAAGAAATTAATGTTATCGACACATAATAGTTATAATAAAAAGAAATTAATGTTATCCACACGTAATAGTTTGAGATTGCCATGCATTGCATTGGAGCTAAAAGTGAAACCAGTGTTGAAAAACTTTGAGAATAATATTATTGACCAACTGGTGGTTCCACAGGAGAGTGCAGATGTTGGGTTTCTAGAGTGTGTGTGCGCGCGCGCGTGCAATTACAGACAAATAGTCTACGTATTGGCCATTGAGTTTAAGAAAAGAAAAGCATTGCATTCGGTTAAATGAATTGGTTACAAATAGGTTTTAATTTATGCTAAAACTACATCTTAATATATAGTTTGATTAATCATTGAAACAGAAGTAATACAGAAAAGATTCCCGGTTGAAACGATCCGTATCCTTTAATTTGTTGTTAAATCAAGAATTTACTTTGTCGTCATCTACTACTTGTATTTGACTTCTTTGGTATAATTAATAATGTCTAGAATGTACGATGTTACCTTTTTTTTTTTTTAATTCAGAACTTGATACAAATCTGCTTTATTTGGAAAATATTCTACGAAAGATTCTCAATGCATGATCGTGCATGTAGCTTTAGTCTCATTGGACATACATTTTGCAACCTATGATTTTCTTTATTTATAGTGTCAAAACCATGTTGCTTTAATCCAAGAGTGTGTTTGTTTTTATGTTTAAAAAATACTTTAAAGTGTGTTTGTTTTTATGTTTTAAAAATGCTTTAAAAATTAATATTTTTTAAGATATTTTTATTAATTTTGATATTTTCATATCAAAACCATCTAAAAAAATTACTTGAAAATACACATTTTTATGTTTTATAGTTAAAAGATATTTTAAAAAACACTTTTAAACAAATTAAAACCGTTTTATTAATTAAATGTAGTCTAAAACTTGAAATAAGAAAGTAATACATGTTAATCTAGATACTAAAAAGGTGACACTCTTCAAGTGGTTATGTAAATTGTAATTGAAAATCGATGATTTTTTAAAATTTAAAATGCTCAGGAATGAGGATTTTTAAGTGTTTAGACAATGAATAATTATACCTTCACGTCAATATTTTCTTCTCTCTAGAGTTCATGAAGTTGATGATACAAGATCTAACACTTGCAAAATAATTCTTTTTGGTGGAATTTAGAGACCGTCTGATGATAAAGTCAATGATTTTTAATAAGAAATTGCAATAAATGAGAGATGAGCTTTAAATTCTAAAAATAAAAGTATTTGTTCTTGTTATTTTATGATAAATGCTTTACGAATAAGAGTATGAGTACTTAGAAAATAGAGAAAAATTATGAACCCTTTACCTGAGTGGTTTATGAGGTACATATAGCATCTGAACCTTGTCATGTTACTTGAATGAAGGAGTTGAAATATTATTTTCTTTTTATAGCATTAATGAGGGATAGAAATATGATAGGCCTTTAAGAGACTTTTATACACCTAGAGATGTAGAAAGATTATTATTCTTGACTTTTAATATTTTATGTTAAGAGCTATAAAAATAAACAAACAAAACCTCGTGACCCAACATTTAATCTATGATGATTTTCAATTACATATGCATTTGGATATGAAATGATCCCAAGTTCAAGGGTGACAGGTTTGACAGCTCGCTAGACCCACATGTACTAGGGTTTAGCGCGTAGCTGAACCCAAGGATGTTGGGTCTGAAAGCAAGCTAGATCCATGTTATCTAAGCTTGGTATTCTGCCAAGTCTAAGTATGTTGAATTATTACCCTGCATTTGACCCTCTAAACATAGGCATTAAACAAAAATAACATATATAAAATACACTCATCCACCAAAAACTATTTTAGACATCATCTTCCTATATAGATGTAGAACACAAGTAGTTCTATTGGCAACCAATGCTAATATATGCACCAACAAAATTGACTATTACTGTAGTTTTTCTACAATGAGTCCATTTGAAGCCATGCCAATATGCACCCAGAAAAGTTTCCAATACTAATGTTTGAGTTTGCTCAAGTTGTGTTGGTATTGAATTCTAGTTCTCCATAGGCACATTCTTGAAGCGTGAAGACTACTTTAGCCGTCACTATCTTGAAGTTGGTAGGAAACCCCACAAAAACGCACTTTTGAGAAAAAAAGAGAGGAGAGCTGATGGACGCCTTTATGGATTGTTCACACGTTAGAGAATTTTGCTATGACCCAGTCAGGGACTTTAGCATTTGACTGCTTTTGAGACATTCCTTTTGCATAGCCTGGCTTGTACAAATTGCACTTTGATTACCGAATGTTTTTTCACTACACATGGAGACTCCTTACATATATTGGCTATTGCATAGAGAAAGTAAAAAAGGAAAGGAAAAGGCCACTTCCTCCCTCTTCAAGCCAAAGGTTCAATTCACCAAGCCACAACAGGTAGACCATGGCTGCTTGCATATATATATATATATATATATTCAAGTCCTAAGAAATAGAAGAGTGAAAGATAAGGTGAGATACAAAGTAGATTACAATATTTTAGTTTGACATCGACTTGTGCATCTTATCCTTCTCAAGTAGTGGAGACAGAACATAATAAACAACTGTTAGCAGCAAAGTAGGACTAATACACAAGTTAAAAGAAAGTTTTGATAGAAGTTAAATTACTCATTATTCCCAAGGAACCTTCTTTTGGGGTTTGAGCTACCTAATAGCCCACATTAACATGACCACCAATAGATGCTGTGAGTTCAATCAAGCCTTTTAACAGAATTCGTTCATGGAGATATATACATAGGAAAATATCAAATAAAATTTTGGTTCAAACTCATACATATCAACCAATAAGTTACTGTAGAAAACTGGTATTATCAAATTGTGGAGGCAACTAAATTCGATAATGATAAGGCATGTATGTTCTAAATTTCATTACAATTTATTCCGATAATCCTTTTCTGTTTGGAATTCCATTGGCTTTTTTGTTTTCGATCATATTCCCTTATTTGTATTAGTACACTACCATACTTAACAGTTTTACCGACAGAAATTTATATCAGTATTTACACTCATAGTCCGTCGGTACGTATATCACCAACAAGCTCACGGACAGAAACAGCTCGTCGGTAATTTATGGTTTATTAGTAATAAATATACTGATGGATTTATAGACAGACAAAATACATCAAAAAAACAATTATCCATTTCATTCTGTCGGTATCTCCTTCTGTAAATTTAACATATTATCAACATGAAAACCGTATGTAATGTAATTGGTGTTTTTATTTGTCCGTCGGTATATTTATCGGTAAATTTAACATATCATCGATAAAATATTATCTGTAATTCTATCGATGAGTTAATAGTAACAATGACATTTGTAATAATTCTTTTTCATCTCTCTTTGGAATATATCAACGAAATTGATCCATCGGTAATCCCGTTAGAAATATTTTTTTTTTTTAAAAAATATTGAACAAAAGTAAAAAAATAATTTAAATAATATAAAAATCAAATATTTATTACAAATTTAAACATTTGTACATTCACATACAATAAATCTAAAATAAACCATGAACAGTATTGAGAAGTGAACAATTCTCATAATCACTAGAATATACCGACTGACACATTCCATTGATATATGTGTATTTAATGAACACCACGAACAGTACCAAGAAGAAGGGGAACAATTCTCATAATCACTAGAATATACTGATTGACACATTTTATCGATATACCCATATGTAATGTACATTCTGTTGGTATTTCCATCAGTGTAAAATATTATCTTATGCCAAATTATATTTGTATTTCCTATCTATCCATCCTGCAAATACTTAAATTCACAGCTTCATACACAACACAATAACACCCGTTCACATTATAATTTATAGCATTACACATTTGTGTTGTGCAAATTAATCAAAATTACCTTTTTCTTTGTCAATTAACTCGTCCTCATCTCCATCATAATCTTCTATGTTGATTTCATCGCTATCATCTTCATCGACTTGTGTACGTCCGTCAGAGTTCAAAACATCATTCAACTCCTTAGCGTCAATATCAACAAAAATATTCTCAGCGATGTGAAAATTTGAATTTTCTTCCAAGTCATTAGATAGAGCAACTTGATACGGATCAACCCACTCACTAAGTTGAAAGACATTATCTCCCATAATTAATTCATCATTGTCATCCTGGACAACCTCGACACAACCCCTGAGTTTGGTTTTCACCACGGATAACCAATCAACTCTTAAACGATTCTTTCTAAAGAAAAAAGTGTATGTGTAATAATCTTGCCTGCATTGCTTGGCGAAAAAAAAACATCATCGACGTTGTGGAGTCTATCATTTGAATTAATTTCAACCAAATTATAATGAGAATCTACTTTGATTCCTCTGTCAGTGGTGTTATATCAATAATATTTGAATAAAAATACTCTATTCTACTCACTATGATATTACAACTCAATTACCTTTTCCAACTTTCCATAGTAGTCAACTTCAAACTCATTAGAAGTTGATCCCTTAACACAAACCCCACTATTATATGCATAGTTTTCAGACCCGGCCCGGTCCAAGGCCCGGGTTCCGGGTTTTGACCGGGTCACCGGGTCGCTCGGGTCAATTTTTTTAAATCAAAACGACGTCGTTTTAGTAAAAAAAAACAAAAGTCAACCGGTTGCAACCAGGTTTTTGACCGAGTCTTGCCGGGTCAACCGGGTCACACCGAGTTATTCCTTCCCATATTTTTTCTTCAACCTGGCCCGGTTCCAGCCCCGGGTCGACCCGCCGGGCCGAGCCAGGTTTCAAAACTATGATTACATGTCTTTCTACCTTGCTCATATTCTTCAGTATAAAACACATGTCCATTAAAGAAATACCCATTATAGCACTTCACTTTTATTTAAGGACTCGGACTTAATAAAGACAAAGTAACACTAACATTCTTTCTCAATTGATAAACCTAGTGCATGAAATACAACCATGAACAATTAATGAGAAATGTGTAAGGAAATTAAGTATCCTGAGAGATAATAATAATTAACCAATACTTACATGTTTTTTGAACTATGTGAAAAATTGTTCATTTTGCAATCAAAAGATTTGGAATTCAGTCAACTGTGAGTTTTGGTACAATAAATATTAAAGATGTTGCTTACGAGAAATTAAAAAATGTATCAGTTTATAATATTATAAGAGATAAATTATTTAAAAATAATGACATGTTAAGTAGTATACTTACTGAATAAAAGGTCTCAGTTCATCACAGTTAAATATAACATAATTATGTGCTTGTTTAAATTCTATTTCTGACAAATATCTTCCCATCACAACATTTTTTGGTACGGGCCATCCAGGAGGGGAGAATATTGATAAGTTCTCACACAAAGACACTTCCCTACCATCATCATGCTTTGAAACGCAGTTGATTCTTGTTTTTAACTGAGGCTTGAAATAGTATGAGATAATTATTGAGATCTCATCAACAATATAGACCTCGCAGATCGAAGTCTCAATATGTGCCTTGTTTCTTACAATCGAGTATGATCGTAGATAAAATATGAACTTTGACCTCATACACATCCCCGGTAACAGGTTATAAATTGTGAGCATTACCGGCCAACAAGAATAAGGAGTAGCAAATGACCCAAATAGATTATATAAAATAATGATATAAAATAAACTATCCTCCACAACCCTTGGGATGAATCTCTATATATCCATGAACGATCATCCATTACTTATATCAAACTTATACAAAATAATGATAGCAACATGTATTAATTAACTACGTTAGCTCAAACTTATTCAATATATTTTCACAGTACTCTTAATTTATTATCAATTATTTATATAAATTTAAATTCCTACACATTTACCAAAAATTTCAACTCAGTAATAAAATGATAAAATATAAAATAGACCCGTTAAATAAGCCATTATTTATTTCATCTCAAAATGTCTAAGTTAAAAATTTGACATAAGTTTCATAAATTTACAAACAAATACAATTTTCCAAATCTAAAACAAACTTTAACATGTACAAATCATAAATCCATATAACAAACTTGTATGAGAAAAAAACTATAAAACAAGTAAACACCTAAATAAAATACATATACTACAAAAATATGCAAAAATAAATAAATCAACCTTTTAAAATTGAGTTCAGATAAAAAAAAGGATAGATTTGCTTACTTAAAGTGAAAAATCCTCGATAAAATTTAAATCAGAACATGGATACTGAAAACTAAGTGTTGTGGTGGTCAGATTTATTGTGGGAGGTTAAATTGTGTTGAGAATGGGAGGGAAGGAGGTGGTTGTTTGTTGTAGAAAAAAATGTATAAGGAGGAAGGAGAAATTTGGGAGGGGGAGATGAAAGTCGATCGCGAGGTCATAAATTAAATATTACCAACGGTATTACCGATAGAATTATTCTTTAGTAACTTCATTGGTCATTCCGTCAGTAAAAATATCATATCACCGTGTAATTTTTTTTTTGAATTCCACTGTAATACCCTCCATAATTCCCCCGGTATATACCGAGGAAAGTTTTTTGTCGGCAAATTTATAGATGTACTTTATCGTCAAGTTAATTTCATCGGTAATGTCATCTGTAAAAGTTACACGTCATCGTATTATTTAGTTTTTTTTTTAATTTTTATTTTTCCACTGTAATTCGCTCGGTATATACCGAGAGAATTTATTATCGGTATTTACCGATGGATATAAGAATAAAAAATTCTATCAATAAAGGTTATTGCAATATACCAACGGAAGTCGGCATTTCTGTTTTATTTGACCATTCTTTGATGGTGGTAATTTGAAGTTAACTATTCAATGTCTTTGAAGGGGTCATTCCTGATAATATGTTTCCTGACCTCTTCTCCAAGTAGAACAGTTTGAGCCAAAGGATTTCTACGCTGGAACCTCGAACCAAGCCTCATAGCCAATCCTTTCTCGAGTAATTATGAATCATGACTTTTCTTGCCTACGTTATTCCACTGATCTACATTTAAGTTTTTTCATAATATTTGTGTAAAATGCTAGCTGTTATGTGACTATCTTGGACATGATTCCTAGCTAAGTAAAGGAAAAGAGCTTGGAATTTTTCTCCCTTTTCTCTTTTCTTTGTTTGAGCTTTCACGATTCCCTTCTTTTGCCTTAAACGAAAAGTTTCATCATCAATGACATATAGATGGGTTTTCTCTTGTCTGCTATATGCACATTATTTTAAATAATGTAGCCGGTCCACTTAACAATCATTAATTTAGCATTCGTGCATATATATAGTTGATAAATAATTAATCATTTCAATTCTTATAAAAAGAGTCAATTAAAATATTTTATAGGGCCTGGAATTTTCATGTACCAACAAGAATCCGTTTGCTGGGCAAAACAAAAGGACATGGAGTCGACAAAAACTTTTTTTCATCTCTAGATTTCACATGTTTTTTGAGGGTATCTTTCAAATAAGCCTAAATTTTAATAATCATTTCCTATTCTATAGCTTGCAATGATTGGATGTATTTAAGTAATTTATAATATCATTTCTTCTTATATTGTTTTGGTCAAAAGGAAGTGTTTGGAATCATTGCGGGTGCTTATAGGATCAAAATATTATAAGCATTCTTTTCTTTACTGCTCTCTCCATTAACTTGGGCGTCTCTTATAGGAAGATGGTTTTCTAGCTAGTGATCACAATTATATATATATATATATATAGACACACGCTCAAGCAGGACTGGAATACCTCGACTGTTTAAAACTAGTGGCTTATATGTATCACGATAATTCATCTTGTTAGCCAATAAGAAATAAATTTTTTTGAGGTTATTCAAAGAAATTTGAGGCCACGATCGATCGATTATGTGCTCTAAGCTAACTCTTTACTACTTGTGTTAACCCGTACAGGTTTAACTGGTCATATTATGACAGGTTTGTAGGTTGGAATCAAGAAAAAGCCCAAGAGGAAAGAGCTGTCGGATTGATGAGATTCGGTCTTTGTTTCAGTGACTATTTATGATTAGATGCTTATTGTTTCTTTTTGGGTTTCCACTGGAACTTTTGGCTGTTTGATCTCTTATTGGCTATCAATCTAAACAAGGAAACTAGCTAGCTAGGTCTGGGTTTCTTTATATGAATTGAGAAGAAAATGCTCATGTCTTTCACCGTAGAAGGGTGGTCAATTATAGACATAGTGGTTGTCCTGAAGATGCCAATATATATGTTGATGAGAGTTGCGACTTTTGATATTTCATAGTAAGATATGTATCAAGGCATCTATCTTTCTGCTGCCTTATATAATACACTAGTTAATTCGATGATGCCTCCCTTCGCCACGATTCAAGAAATTGTTTCAATAAACATGAAATCTACTATGTTAGAGATGCTATGCTAAATGATAAATCATTCCAAATCTTCTATTTGAAGCGATAGCATCCTGTAGATTTAGGTTCCTGCCAGCATCAACTTAAATATTTCATATCTGTCCTTGGCAGACAGTCTACATGCTAGCCCTAATGTTTTTTCTTGCTGTAAAGCTTCCCCTTTCTTTAGTTTTTCTATTATTCATTTACCAGATCTTGCTAGTTCTAAATCCAATTCCAAATCTTTACCTTACAGATCTTTGAATGAAAAATTACAGTTCTTCCCCCCCCCCCCCCCCCCCCCCCCGATCATTTCAGGTGCAAAATGCAAAATTTGCTGCTGCGATATTTTTGGGACACCTATTCTTCAAGCATGCACATACTTTAGACAAAAAAAGAAAAAAGAAAAAGAAAAAATCTGGACCAAAAGAACATGGCTTCCCATTGAGTGAGGAAGTGGGTTGTGCCTTGAACACCGTTGGGTATCGACAATTCAAAGTTCTTTGTGATAAGTCATCATTAAGACCATGGATTTGACAACACTAAAAGGGGTCGAAATATTAATCCTAAAATAAACTATACTCTAGCTTGAAAATTCTTTGACTGCTCTTTGATTGCTCTCTTTTTCTATAAAAGGACAATATATATATGCTTTTTGTATATGATATTCTTTTCCGATCCAATTTCAAGATGAAGATCTTTCAGATCAAATAAGGTAAGAGTACCCCCTAAAACCATGATCGGATTAACCAATAAATTAGATCGCAAATCCTGAGTGCAGCATAAAACAAAATGTTTCTATAGTCAAATCCTGGTCGGCTACCAAGCGTCTTGTAATTTCTCGTGGCTTGATTCATTATCTCAATGACAAAGAGGAGCACAAGTGTTGCTTCCGTAGTGTTGGATTCAGGCACTTCGTTTTAAGAATCATTTGCTATTTTTTTTGTTTTTTAAATTATTTTTTATTTAAAAATACATTAAAATTGAAAAAAATACTAGTGGCATCTCTCCATCTCTCTCTCTCTTCTATTCACGAGGATCATCAAATTAGTTAGTACTATGACAACTTTCAAGGGAAGCATGTTTTCTAAAACCACCCAAACTATACCTTTGTTCATAAGAAGCCCCTTTTTTTCTTTAGACAAAGAGTTAGTTAAAGGTAGATATTTTATGATCTTACCTTAACAAAGTGCCCTTTGGATGCATGCAACTAGGTTCATTAATATTTCAACAGAGATTTTAAAAAGAAAATTCCCCCTCTCAGGTCTACCAATGATCATGCATGGCGCTAGATTCCTTGCAAGTTTATTTGTAAAATAGAGGTCTGAATTAAAAAAAAAAAACACCTTTTGAAAAGTAAAAAGAAAACTAGTATTTGGCTGATTCTTTACAATTTGAAGCAAAGGATATATATGGAATTTAAATGAAATAAAAAAAATTATCTAATAAAAAATTCACACCTGGTTTATCATTTAAGAAAAAGAAATCAAAGGTCTCATTTTGAGGAAATCAATTCTATCAGATTTTGCCAAATAAGTAATGGTTTGTTTTTGCTGTGTTTGTGTAAGAAAATAATATTTTTTGATAGTTTTTAGATTCTTTTAATATATTTATTTAAAAAGTAAAATTTAAAAAATAAAAAATTATTATTTTAATATATATTTTTTTAAAATAATTTAAAAAACAATAGCCATAGAATTGTCCATCAAATTGCCTTTAAGTCGTATGCTGTGACTTCAAGAAAAGAGGAGGAAGCACGTTTGTTTAATATTTTTCAATTATTTTATCACCATTTTATTGTATGTACACCCGTCAGATTTCTAGCTTGCTGATTTTTTTCGTGCTGCTTTTGATTTCCTTTTTTTTTTTTTTTCCTGCTTTAGATTTTGATTCTTCATGCTCCTTTTTTTCAATAATGGAATATTAAGAAAATAAAACCATTTATGCTTGGTTGAGTGGCGAACAGATCTGCTATGTAGGTTATCATCCCGAATTCAAAGAAATTAATTCATTATAAATTAATCATCAATCTAAATATATGAATAATCTGCTAAAAAAGTTTGGTATTAAAAAAATGGGGTAAGAATTATTAAAAAGAAAGATTACTGCTACGTGTGAGTAGTCTGAAATGATTTGGTTAATGTATCGAAGGAATTTATTGAAGAAGATCGATGGTCGGGAGATAGACAGAAAATGATAGCTAGGGACTGAAAAATCTAGATGTATATAACAACAATCTATCTAAATATAATAATAAAATGATTTACTGAAATTTCTATTATAAAAGATTGAATTTTGCCATATTTACAAATCATCTTAGAATTGCGGAAGTAAATGCTAAGTAATATAATCTAAAAAAAATTAAGTTATGAAATTATATAAAAAAAAACGAATATATAACTTGATATGTGTGGTGACTTGACTTTAATCATAAATAAAATTGATTATAAAATTAATACTGATGATAGATTTATGTAATTAGAGAATTTGTTATTAATAAATTAAATAAAAATTTAAAATAAATAAAAACTGATAATTAAACACCCGCTAGTTAGTGCTTTTATTCTCATGGCATGGCAACACGGTCATACATAATAGAAAGAAAAAAAAATCGAGTCCAGACATTAATAGCTACAGTTAATAAATGATTTAGAATGAAGATAATAGGTTGGTCATGAATCTGGTTGAATAAACTTGAATTAGCTTGCTAAACTTATAATTCAAGCCACGTGATTAAAATAATTTTATAAAAAATAAAAAATAAAATAGAAAATAACAGTCAAATGTTGAAAAATAAAAAAATTAATTAACAAAAAGGATAAAAAAAACCCGGCAAACCCAAGTAAAACTACCAAACCTCGAGATCCAGATCATGCAAATAGGATAACTTAATAGAATGCAAAATAAAAAAAAAACTATGAGGCTTGATTCTCAAACTAACCCAATAATGTAGGATGAAATTGAAAAAAATATTTAATCTTAAAAAATGACTAGAAAAAAGACTTGACTCACTCAAGTATATAACTTATTAAACTAGTGATCTAAGTCATGGAACCATGATAAATTCTTAGAAAAAAAATAAAGAAAATAATGAAGTTCAATTTCCAACAAATCCAATGTTAACGAATGAAATTGAAAAAAAATCTGTGTAAAAAAAATAAAAAAAAGACCGATATCAACTCGGGTTAACATTTTAAACTCATGACTTGGATCATGATACTAGGATCACCCTATCGAAAGAAAAGCCTAATTTCTAACCAGCTCAATGTTGAATGATGAAATTGAAAAAAATAATAATTTTAAAGGATCTAAAGCAAAAACTTAAAAAGAACGAGGATCAAATTTAAAATAAAAATAAAATGGCAAGACAAATTTGTTTATGTTGAAGGATGAAATTAAAAAAAATCAATATTAAAGAAGGAACTAAAACAAAAAATCAAAATCAAAATAATAAGATTCAAATTTAAAATAAAAACAAAATGACATGCCAAATTTGTTGTTAAACATAGTAGTGTGAATCAAAAGGAGAGGAGAGAAAAAAAAAAAAAAGACCACTACACACCACTAAACATCACACGCGCCGCACCAATAAAAAGATCTCATCGTGCCGCTTCTGACACAATTATGGATGGTAGTTTAACACCATTTAAGGTAGCTACACGATATGCTATAATGCGATGAACTAGCCTCCAAATGCACTATCCAATTTGCACTGTACATTTATCTTAACCCTCTATATTTTTCTCACATTTTCTCACATTTTACTTTGATCCATTAACATTTAATTAGTTTACATCAGCATAATTTTATTTTATTTTTTCATATTAAACATCAATCAAGTACCATAATTTTCTCTTGACATTGTGAGAACCACATATCGATGCAACAAAAACAAACTACAATGTTAGATAAAAAAAATAAAATTCAGTATGAAAGAATCAAATGAGATTAAAAAAAGTTAAGTGACTGAAAAAAATAAATCATGCAAATCAGTCTTTGATGTTGGCAAATAAAAGGGACTAAATATTTTTTTAATATTTAATTTTGATATTGAATCTCTAATTTTTTTTAAATCAATAAAATTAAATTTGATTCTCTTAAATTGAGCATCAATTAAGCGATATAATATTTTCTTGACATTATGAGGTCTCCATATGCAAGCATAAGATAAACCACGAAGATGAATCCTACATCAATACAATGTTAAATGTAAAAAACTTAGGGACCAATAAAAGAGCTCACTATGTGAATCTAATGAAAGCTCTTACGGGATATTGTAAATGTCTGATGCCTCTTAGTTTTAGTTTTTATTTTTAAATACTATCATTACTAGTACGTTCTTTTTAGCATTAAACCATTTAGACTAATAAGGGAGGGCTTTTTTGGTCTAGCTAAATAAACGTGGTACGTTTTTTTTTTCTCAGTAAAGCTAACAAGTGTTCACAATTCATGTGTTTAATAAAACCGATACCTCAGTGTTTATGAATATTTCAATTTTCTAATTAGATGATGAAAAAACAAATAATGATAATAAATGGACTAAATAAAAAAATTAATCACAGTATCCTGGAAAAAAGGTTTTTGTTCAAAAGAGAAAAAAAAGAATAAAATTGGGTAAAAAAAAGATAAAAAAACCCGGCTCGAGTCAACCCGAGTTAGCATGACAAACTATAACCATAGTAATAACGATTTAGCCAACCTTGTTTAATCCACCAAACCTGTGATCTAGGTCGTGAGATCAAGATAACCCGATAGAAAAGAAAACAAAGAAATCACAAAACCTATATTTTTTTTTATAAAAAACAATGTTGAATGATAAAGTCAGCATAGGAAATAAGAAAAAAAAACAAAAAAAAATTGATATAAATCTGTGTTAGTTTTTCAAATTCGTGACTTAGGTCATTAGATCAAAAACATCCTATTTATAAAAATCACGAAACCCAATTCTCAACCAATCAAATATTAAAAGATAAAATTAAAAAATATATATTCAATTATACAAAAGGATCCAAAAAAATAGCAATAAAAGAATGATGATTAAATTTGAATTAAAAAAAAAATTAGATAACAAGTATAAATTTTTGATTGAAAGGTGAAATTGAAAAGAAGAATCAATATAACAAAAAAGACTAAAAAAATCAAAAGAATAAAGTTCAAATTGAAAAAAATAACATATCATCATAAATTGGGATTGAAAGATAAAATTGAAAATAAATCAAAATTTTACAAAAGAACCTAGAACAAAAATTAGAAAAAAAAATAAGAATCGAAGTTGAAATATCAATAAATAAAAGGACAACTTTGAAATTTTAAATGTCTGATGTAAATTTTAAGGGGAGAAGAGAGAAAAAAAAAGAAAAAAAATATCGCCAACAATAAACCGCTCCATTATACCGTTGCCGCATTCCAACTGCTAATTAATTATATTTTATATTTATTAATATAATACTAAATTACTCCGTTATCAACTTAATTATAACTATAAAACAGGTAAAAATTAAAAAATATTTTAATCAATATAAAAGTATGAAAACATCAATATAATAATAATAATAATAATAATAATAATAATAATAATAAATAATGAACATTATTAAAAACCGCAAAACTTATAATAGCCGGCCAATTGATGGAAAAGGTGAAACCATTATTACAGTTTTCTAGTGATGTGAGCATGCCTCCAACTCACCAAATTTCATGTTTGTTTATTCCTGTATTCTGGCAGACAAAAATAATCACCATGGGAGACTAATTGCACACCAGAAAATCTAATAAACTCCCTGTGAAGCTAGAACGAGGATATAATTTTATTTAAATGACCTCTAGAACTTGCAAAGAGTCAAGATAGAGTCATTGTTTATTGATCACCATATACATTCATAATGATAGAGATGATTACAAACGTGGATTAAAAAAAAAAAATTAACTACCAAAGCTAGCTAACTAATTAAAATACATCTACCTACCAACTACAAACCTTTAACCTAGGCAATAACAACAAACATATATTAATGCAACAATGACTTATTCCAAAGGGACCTTTTCCCCTCATGTTTTCTGGTCCTCATTGAACATCCTAGTTTCTGCAGAAGTAAAATCCCATATTAGTAGCCATAGTAGTACTGAAACTGAGGTTGGGCAAAACCTCCCGGTGATCCTCTAATTGCCCCGTCGTCTTCCTCCTCGTGCAATCCATCAAGCTACAAGATTTAAAACAAAAACAACATTGCACGCTTTCAGTTTACAAGCTGCATTTCATCAATCTAAATAAGATGATAAAACCTTACAGTAAACAGACATCAAATAAAACCAATACGGTACCCATAGCTCTTCCTCGTCTTCGTCCCTCGTAGAACATGCAACCTTGGGGGTCTCACCAGTTTCTTCGTTTCGTGCGAATCTGCCACGTATACGTGGCCTGTTGTCCGCTAGTGTTTTGCGGCATGCATACTTGTATCAACACAACAATAATAATTAATCAACCTATATTAATGGATGATTATATATATATATATATATATATATATATATATATATATATATAATCTTTTGTATATTAGCCATTTCTAAAACATTCTTAGCTGATATAATATTAATTATATATTTCATTCAACAACAAAAAAAATGTAAGTTTTTTGTGTTTTTGACCATGGCTTGACTCATTTATATCCTCTGTCACAGTTAGATGAACAAACTTTTTAGCTAATAAGACTTGTAATCTCGTTTCTGATGGGATTTTAGGCTGACCATTTATATTCAAAGTCTCAGACTAGTCTATTTATAAAAAATAAATTATTTCTCATAATCTTATTAAATCCAAACCCAAAATAATAATAGCGTTAATTATTAGCAATGTTCTAACACCACTGTCTTAAATATGCGTACAGCATTTGTTTAGTCATTTAACTAAAGCAGGTCTTACCTTAATGGTCTTGCTGAAGTTTCTCTGGTTACGTTTGGCTCTATACTTTGAGATTCTCTCCTTCCTTTCTTCAGCACTGTAACGTCCAACTTTGAAGTTTGAATCTTCAATAAACGAGCTCTCTGTAGCTAAAGGACTTGAAAAGGACCTCTGTGTTGTATGCGGTGTTTTGTTAATACTCTAAAACAAATCAAGACAAAACAATATTCCATTAGCCATTGATGACAGAGAAAACAGAGCAAGATCAGGGGACTAGACTCTAGAGTAGATTAGTGAGTGGTTTTACTTGTAAATCACCAGCGCTGCAAACCCTCCTCAATTGACCAGCAAGAAAGTTGTTTTCAGGTAAGCTTAAGGCTTGGCCTTGATAATTTGGAGATTCGAAGAGAGTATCAAAGCGAGGTTGAAAGAGAAAGCCAGGGTTGCCTTCAAAAGAATTGCTACTATAGCTTCTTTGCATCATCTTTGCCACATTTTCTACACCACTATAACTATGAGGCATAAAAGATTGTTGATTGTAAGAGGGATCAAAACCCACTTGACATTCCTCAGTTTTCACCCCCAAAGCATCCAAGCCAGGGAAATTACCATACCCATCAGCCAGATTTTCACTATTGGCTAAAGCCTGCAAATGGTTTGTGTAAAGTGACAAGTTCTCTAGTTGGTGACTTGGAGGTGAAGATGAGAGAATACTTGGGTTAAAACTGTCTACAAATTTAGAATTTTCAACTGGGCATTGAATGTTTTGGTTGTTTGAGAATTCTTGAAGAATATCAATGGAAGAGTCGCGAAAAGGGGAGAAAGGGTCAGAGAAGAAAAGATCACCTTCTGGAGAGACTATTTCTGGACTTGAAAGGTGGTAGAAAGAGGCATCAAGAACGTAAAGATCAGAAGACATTTCGTTAAGCCCAATTCTTCGAGAGAATTGAACTCTAAAAATACAAGAAAACTAGGACAAGAAACCTGAGAGAAGTTTTTGTTCTTGTTTCTTTGCTTATTATTTTTGTGTTTGGGAATGGAACTGCCACACAGCAGCACAGGTGACACTTGGGCTCTGACTAATTTAATCAAGGCATGTCATTGCTTTAGCAACAAGACAAAATACATGCCAAGTTTCCTGCTCTCTCTCAGAGTTGAAACAAACACGAAGATCAGTCCACTTCCCCTATGTGATTTATAAAGCAATCTAATTTGCCCATATACCCTTATACTTTATCATAACTGAAACAACACCCTACTAAGTGTGTGTGCGTGTATATTTTTTTGACTTTCCCTCCTGTCTAAATATATTTATTTGGTGTCCTTCACACATTACAAAGTACAACAAAATCTTTTATTTTTTTAATATGAAATAATTTTTTTTTGTTTATTTAACTAGTATACAAACTATTTTATAACATTCCCCCACTTAGCCGCCACTAATATTGGATTGTAATATCTTTCAAGCTAAACCTCTTCTTAGTATAAGCATTTTAAAACTCTAAAAAAATCATGTTGGTAAAATAATTTAAATCAGAATTTCATTCAATAGAATTGAAAATACTACAAATAAGATCTAATTAATCCAAAATAGAAATTCACTATTATTTTATTAGTAGCTTTATGCTACTTCTGAATTTATGAACATTCACAATCTTTTCAAAAATTTTATTGAAACAACACCACTTCCTATGTTTAGGATTATCCATTTGAATTCTTTTATTTTTAAAACTTGAATTAAAACCTATATTATTTGTTGACTCTATTTTAATTTCAGAATTATTGATTTGTTCACTAATTGAATTAGAATCAATTTAAAATTTATTTTCAATAAACTCAACATTTGTATATTCCACAATTATATTAGAACTTGAATTCAATATTTTTATATGCTTTTAAATCTTCAGCATAACCAACAAAATTTTCCTTTAAAGCTGTAGGTCTTAATTTTATCATTTTAGAATTCAGAACGCTATAAAAGGCAAGACAGCCCCAAACTCTAAGATAATTTAAGTTTGGTTTTCTTTTCTTTTATAATTCATATGGAGAAACTTTTAATTTTATAAAAGTAATTTTATTATTTATATGACAAGCAGTGAGTAAAGCTTCCCCCCACAAACTAGTAAGCAACTTAGCATTCACTAACATAGAGTTAAGCATATTAGCAAGTGTTATATTCTTTCTTTCTACCAAACTATTTTATTGAAGTGTATATGGAGCACTAGTTTGATGTATGATTTCATTTTCTTCACAAAATGAAGAAAATTCTATGGAAAAACACTCACCACCTTTATCACTCCTTAGAATTTTAATTTTTTTTCCCATTTGGTTTTCAAATTCTAATTTATAATTCT
Organism: Populus trichocarpa; assembly: GCF_000002775.5. NCBI lineage: Eukaryota > Viridiplantae > Streptophyta > Magnoliopsida > Malpighiales > Salicaceae > Populus > Populus trichocarpa. The sequence goes on along the minus strand of NC_037285.2, from coordinate 8,135,283 downwards.
TGAACATTTAAAAAGTTTGATCTTTATGTTTCATTAAATAAACATAATTATACTTTGAATAGTCCATCAATAAAAGTTATAAAATATTTATTTCCTCTCCTAGTTAAGATGTCATTCAATTCCATATATCAAAATTCACAAGTTCTAATAAATTTGTATTTTAAAAACTTTAAAAAAAGCCTTTCTAGTCATCTTTGCTTAAATACATATTTCACATGCTATTTTATCTTTAATTTTTTTAAGAAATTAAATTATACTCAGCCATATATCTTAATGATCTAAAACTAATATGTGTCAAACGATCATGCCATAAAGATAAAGATAACTCAGTCATATAAATAGAAACACTAACTTTATTATTAATAATAAGTTTGAACATTCCATTATTTGAGTAGCATTTCCTTACAAATAGTTCATTTTTATACAAAATAATCTTATCAGACTTTAAAACAACCTTAAAACCCTTATTACAAAGCAAATTTACAAATACAAGATTTTTCTTTATATCAGGTATATGTAAGACATTAACCAACAATAATTTCTTTCTAGAAGTGAAATTTAGTTCAACATTTCATTTTCTCATCACCTTTGCAACATTATAATTTCCCATTAGAACTGTTTATCTATCTTCTACAACTTTATAATATTTGAAATGATTTTTATAGTTGCATACATGAATGGTTGTAGTAGGATCATACCACCAATCATTAGATATGGTACTTGCAGTCATATAAAGTTCAACACTCATTCTAATGTGCAACTTTGAAACCATTACAACCAACTCAATTTCATGTTCAACCACATTTGCATCATTAGAATTCTGGACATTGCAATAATCTTCTCGTTTCTGATTCTTTTGAAAATTACACTCATGTTTGTAATGCCTTTTCTTGTAACAATTATAACATGTATCTCCTTTCTTTTATTTGATTGGGTTACTTAGATTTGTGAATTTTTTTGCTGCCTCAAAAAATTTCCTCTTGTTTCTAGCATTCTTCTTTTAAACATTTTGATTTCCTTCAATATAATTCACTTTTGTTGCAGATTTAATGGTTAATTTCTTTACATGAATTATGGTTTCCTCTTCAATCCACAAGTATTTTTAAATATGTTCAAGAGAAAATTATTTTGTGACATGCAATAACTTCTTCTTATAATCATTCCAACAAGGAGGAAGTTGGAGGAAGTTTTGCAATTATTCCTTCTGTTTTTAATGCTTCAGGAACTTCCAATTTTAATAGCAGATGTTGTAATCATTCTATTTTAATTAAAATCATGCTACAACATGCGACAACTCTTCAATTATAGGTATTTTAAGGGTGTTTGTTAAGGTAATGGCTATAACAAACAAGCTTTGAGGCGTGAAGATTATTGTTTTTAAGACATTAATTGCCCCCACTATATTTGCTATAAAGTTAAAGCAATATATCTTCAGGATACAACAAGGCCTTAAAACGTATAAACAACAACTTCTATAAATTTCTTAAGAATTTTTGTTTTGTTTCTGATAAATGTAAACAAAGAGTCTGTAGAGAAAAAATAAGGAGAGAAAAAGATTGTTTTTTGATTGATTTATGTCAGTATCAAACTGATATTTATAATGAAAATAACACCTTTTCAGACCAATATGTCTGTAAAATTTAAAAGGCATACATATTTGGGCTAATATGTCTGTAGAATTTAAAAGGCAACCTTTCAGATAAATTAACTGAATAACTTGAAAGGAGGAGTCATTTATAATTAATTAATTATGAAAATAAAAAATAAAATTATTTATTTTACATAATGCTAAATTCCCAAGTGCTAAGTGCCATCACACACACACACACACACACACACACATCTAAATTTTGACTTTCCCTCTAAATCTTCCCTTCAACATCCAAATCTATTGATTTGACATTCCTCACATAATAGGATATAACAAAACCTCTTACTTTTCTAACGTGGGATAAAATTCTCTTTGTTTATCTAGCTAATGTACAAGCTATTTTATAATAGTGAACAATCGGCTAAGGGTGAGAAATTTAATTGTTTATACATAGAAATAGAAATAGAATCTAAGTTTTTAATTTAGAGATGGTGTTCATTATTATAGGTGGAAATTTCTATGCTCACAAATCTAAAATATAAATACTAAGTTCATATATCTATAATATAAATACTAAGTTAATATATCTTTTGAAATACATGTTTCTATTAATACTTTTTAGTAACACACTCAAATTATTATTTTGATTTCTGAAAATATAGAGTATTTTGATTTAAATCTTTTTTTTATCAGATTCCATCCATTTTAATTGTTAAATATGGCACATTGTTCACATGTTTCTCTAAAATTCTTATAAAAAAAGTCACAAGTTGATTTCTTAGTATTGTTTGTTTTTTCATTTTCTTGACAACAACGATGTAATGATATTTTTATCAGTGGTGGAGGTTGATTATTTTCAATATAATTCCATGATAATTTCCTGATATAATTTTTTTCTTACATCTTACAATAAAACATGCACAACTTTCATATTAACAAAAACTAAAAGATGTGAAGAAACCACTGTTTACCCACATCCATTGCAATGTGAATTACAATAGTAATCCATAATATTTTGTTTTTTTTTTGTTATTAAATTTTTGTTATGATTTAAAAAAAATATTTTTATCAATTTTATCTTTTAATATTGAGATGATTGAGAATTGAGTTTTGCAATTTATTTATTTTCATTGGCCTTTCTATAGGTTTAACGTGGTTTACGAGTTTGCTAGGGTAACCTAGGTTGCCCTAGTTTACAGGTTTGGTGAAGTGTCTTTTTTTCTCTTTTTTTAATTGAACTTGATTTTTTTTATCGTCAATGTTTTTCTCATATAGTTAAAAAATTAGTTTAAGAGAAAATCCATGTTATTAAACTTTATAAATTCAATGAACTTGTTCACAGGTTTGGCTAATTAACCTGGTTCGCAGATCTGACAAGTTTAACTTCTTTTTTCTTTCAATCAATTTCTTTTTTTCAATTTCATCCTTAGATATTGGATTAATTGAGAATTCAATTTCATAATTAGTTTCATTTTGTTTTATACGAGGTTATTGCGATCTCAAAAAAAATCTCGGTATTGGGTTGATGTTTGATTTTGCGATCGTTTATTTTTGTTATTATATAATTAAATAAAAAATAATTTTGAAAAAAAACAAATTATAATTTCAGTAGATTCCATAACGTAGTTTACAAGTTTGACGTATTAGCCCAGGTTATCCAATTTACAAGTTTGACAAGTTTACCCACCGATTGTATATGCTTTTTGTTTATTTTTTGGTCATTTAATTTTTTAATTGATTCTTTTTTCAATTTTATTCTTCAATATTGGATTGGTTGTGAAATAAACTGCATGATTTATTTTTGTTTGCTTGCTATAGTGTTTTCACTATCTCAAATAAATGTTTATTGTAGTGTTGTTGTTCAATTTTGTGAGCATCTATTTTTATCATATAATAAAATAAAAAAAGTTATCAAACCCAATAGAGTCCATGACTCAAGTCGCGGGGTTACTAGATTCGATCTAATCTGTCGTTGTCTTAATATAATTTTTAAAAGTTATCATCTTGAAGTTTTTCTAAAACTAAGTTTTGTTTTTATTGGTCATTCAGGTTGCATTTGAATATATAAAATCGATCGATTTAAGTTGAATCAGATCCCACACGATTTAATTAGAAACTTTTTTTATATTTTAAATTTTTTTATTTCAATTCACACACAAGCCAATAAACTAATTATTTACTAAATCTAATCAACTTATTTGACCCGGTAAATATGATTTATTAAAAAAAAAAGTCTAACTTATATTAAAAATAAATTTTAAAAAATAAAAAAATTATTTTATTATAACTAGTACAACCGGCTATAACAATTCATTGGTAATTAAGTTGGTAATCTCTTAATTTATTCATCCCTTGTTGGGAAATGGGTGCGTCTCCACTATCCACTCCTTGGATGTCGTCGTTGTCGTCTTTTCACTTGGCTTTGAAGAAAACTTCAAGTTGAAAGAGCCTTTAAAAGTCTCCACAAGAAAGAAACTTCCTTAACAAAAAGAAACACCTTCTTGCATTAAAAAAGAAGAGCTTTCTATAAGTGAAGAGATTGTTTTGATTGAATTTCTTTGTAGAAAACAAAAAACTATAGTTTCTTGTCTTTGTGAGAGATCTTAGGACACCATGGCATCTCAGGAACACTTGGACAAGATGCAGTTACGACAGAATTATAGAAATCTCTGGCACACTGATTTAATGGGCACCATTCAAGCTGATGCCCCATGTAAGAATTTAGTATTTTACCAATGTTTGTTATGTAAAAAGTTGTAAACTTTGTGTTTGGTTTTTGGGGTTTGATGTTGACTTTTGTTTGTGTGTGTAATGTGCAGATTGCTGCTTGGCTTGTTGGTGGTGAGTGCTCTTTGATCTAGTTATTTATTTGCTTTGAAATGTAAATCTGATTGTTTTGTGGGTTCTTAACTTGGTATAACATGGCGTTGACTCTGATAGAGTGTCATGGCTTTGTTCAAATTTGGGCGATTTAGATTAATTTTTATTCTTTGGCAGAAAAGATTTATCCAATAGTTGTGTTTTTTTGCTAGTCGTGCTGTACTTCAGCCTACCATTAATGGTTTTTCCCTTTAGAAGTGAGGAAATATGGTTGAATGAGATCACTCTTTGGAACTCCTTCACTGTTTTGAAGAATTTAATTCACTCTTATACTCATTCTCCTTTGGTGACTCAAGTTATTGTTCCCTTGTTCAATAAGTTTTCGGATTTTAATAAATTGGCACGGATTGCCTGGAATTTGATTGTCCACATCGCATCATTCCACCTTCTTTGAAATGAATAGTGTTTGCGAAATACATGAACTCATTAGATGGTGCCTTCCAACATGTCCAGGAATTGTACTTCCTAACAGTATAGCTCAATATATGAGGCTTGAATTCATTTCGATTGAAAATTACTATCCCTTTTATTTTGATTCATACCCACATTCTGTATCCTTCTTTCATTCTTCCCTTTGTGTTGGTTTTCTTTTATGTACCAGAGACTCCTTCTTCGTGGACATATCAAGTTAGCATCAAAATGCATTTTCAAGATTGAAATGTCAAAACTAACTTGCTTTGCTCTGTTCTTTTGAATTCCTTCAAAAGCGTTGTTTGAAATTCACTTCTTGCTCTTTCCTGATTGCAGAAAAGCAAATTAATTGTTTTGAAGTACTTTTTTTCTCAAAAATATCGAGCTTGAAAAGTGCTGTTCTATAATAACACCTATGTTTTTTTTTTTTTCATGATATATTTAAGAATTGTTATATAACCATTTAATTTGTGTTTTATTTGTCATATTTTGCATAGATTTTTTCTTAAATTATGAAGCACCCAATTCTCCTCCTTTCTTTTGTAGTGGGCCATGTGTATCGTACCTGCTCCGCAAACGAGCACTTTACAATGACATGTCAAGGTAATTAATGCTTTTGATTCTCATATAATGTTTCAAATTTTCTGTTATTTTCTGTTTAAGCAAGCTGTCCTCTTGTTCGTCACAGGTATGTTTGTTGTGCTGGTTACATGCCATGTAGTGGCAGGTGTGGTGAAAGTCGTTGCCCTGAACTTTGTCTCGCCACGGAGGTAGGGAATAGTTTGTTTTTGTCAACCAACATGTCTTATTCTATGTAGAAGTTTATTGTTCAAACATTCAGCTCCGGCATATTTATAAGATATTTGGAAGATATATTGAAAAAGAAAGAGTCATCTATAGAAGTTTTAAAACAGGAAGCAGTCTTGGGTGTTAAAGGCTTTTTTTTGTTTCTGAAATTCTTCCATATTAGCATGTTAGATTCATTTCCCCATGTAAGTTGAAGCAATTTTGAATTAAGATGTGCATCATATAGGTATACCACAAAAATATGGGTATCTTTCATGGTAATGTTCCTTTGTTGATTCCTAATACCTGGTGAAATATTTATCCTCCATTTAGTTTACTCTAACTAATATGAAATTGGAAGCATCCTTTCTACAATGGTGAACTAGTCAAAGGCAGAATGAAATTGGGATCATCAATATGCTTCTTCATGGATAGGAACTTGAAGATGGTTCTTGACATGCTTTTATGCTCACAATAGTCAACATATTTTAGCTTAACGCAGCCAGACACTGTATTGGAACTATCCACTCTAGTTGGTTTTATGGGTTTAAATAGCATCAAATGCTTTTATGCCTGCCATGAAACACATTCCTGTAATTATGATGTTAGTAACCCCAGTATCATGTTTGAATTTCCAGGTATTCCTTTGCTTTGGAAATTCAGTGGCCTCTACTCGTTTTATGTTGCAAGATGAATTCAACATTCAGACAACACGGTGTGATAATTGCATTATTGTATGCTCCCTCTCTCCCTCTCTCTCAAAAACACATGTTATTTGTGCTTATTTGCAATCAGTTAACATGTTTCCTCTTCCTTTTCAGGGTTTTATGTTCTGCCTCCAACAAATTGCATGCATATTTTCTATAGTTGCGATGATTGTTGGAAGTGGAGAAATTCAAGAGGCTTCTCAGTTGCTATCTTGTTTGGCTGAACTGGTGTACTGCACGTAAGTATTTACTTCGATATCTTATCATTGAATACGCTCAACTTAATTGGTTTGCAACTGTCTCACTGATTTTGTTGCGTCTTTTTTTCCCCTCTGGCCAGGGTTTGTGCTTGTATGCAGGTATGTTGTTGATCCACAAAACACCTTATTAACTACTGGTTTTTTGAATGACATCAAATCAGACTGCTAACTGGGTTATTTTTCAGACACAACACAAGGTTGAAATGGACAAAAGAGACGGCATGTTTGGGCCACAACCAGTGATGGCAGTGCCCCCTATTCAGCAGATGTCACGCATTGATCAGGCAATTCCTCCCTCAGTTGGATATCCACCTCAGGGATATGGACAGCCCTATGGTTATCCACCCCAGGCCCAAGGCTACCCTGCAGCAGGCTATCCTCCACCTGCTTATCCTCCATCAAACTATCCACCATCTGGCTATCCAAAGTGATCTTTTCACTGTGATAAATGTTGGCTTGCAATCTCAGACAACCATTTCAATGTGGCTAGTATTGGTTTGGAGGTGATAAAACGTTCGAACTTCAGAGTTGAGTGTGAAATGGGGAAATAAATGAGCTGGTTCTTATCTTTACTTTGCATGAGTATATGAATTGGTAAATTGTGCGTGCGTTGACTGTGCATTAAGACATAGAAATGAGTTGAGTGTGAAATGGGAAATAAATGAGCTGGTTCTTATCTTTACTTTGCATGAGTATATGAATTGGTAAATTGTGCGTGCGTTGACTGTGCATTAAGACATAGAAATTCGTTATTGTGAATTTTATTGTCATTATCTCTTAGGACATAATCACTATTTTTCAGGTTGTCTTTCGTATAGTTCTCCATTATATGCTTGGACAAAGTTCTATTCTGTGCATCTGCAAAATTCGGTGCAACTCGCAGCCTGAAGAGTTGTACTTATTTATTCCTTCGCTAGGACTGGAGCTGATTCCTTGTCACATAATGTGAATAAGAGCTGATATTTGGCTATCTAGTAAATGTTATTCTCATTCATTGTTGCTGTAGACATGATACTTCAAGAAGTAATAGCCTATTACCCTAAGAAAGAAACAATAGCCTATTAAGTGAGTGTAGAAGCAACAAGGCCGAATAGTTAAGGTGCTGTTGCCAGTAGTTTTTCTGTGCATTTGTTGGATCAAATTCTCTTTCTTGGTGGCTCGTTGCATTGCCTAAACTGTTTTCAAACATATTCATTTTGCTTAAAAAGTGATTTCTCAGTCTTGTTACAAAGGGATTTTCACTTTTCAGTCCCAAAAAAAAAGTAAGAAGAAAAATAAGTGTTGGGGCTAGTAAAATGAATGGATGGTTAGCCTCAAACTTACAACCACGCAGTCCAGACCGACTAAAAAGAGGCTCAATTGTACTAGAAGAGCTTGAAGGGCTTTCCCATTGTAAACTCGAGAAACAAAATGTTTTGTAGCCTTATTTCGTTAGTCCATAAATCAGATCAAATTTCATTTGTCAGCTTTTCTTTGTGGTTTTTTTTTTCTTTCAAAATTCACAAATAAAATTACACAAGTGAGAAAAATATATTTAGTTTATAAACATGCAACACAATAAAAACATGGCAATATATAATCATAACAAAAAGAATAGCATGTTTAATTACTAAATAAATATATAAATTTGCATAAATGATTTAATTACAATCCTAGTATATGCATACTAATATATATGATTAAACAAACAAACAAAAAAAATACTTGTTGAAACATTTTAAAATTAATCAAGATTTTTTGTTTATAAAGCTTTATTGTTCCTTACTTTGTACAAAAAAGACTTTCTTCAATAAGCCTCATATTATTCCAACAACACAATCCTGTTTAGGTGCACTTCTAAATAAGATCCAACGAATTAAGAAAATAGTACTAAATAATTTATCTACAAGGATTGAATCTAAGCTTTAGAAAATGAGAAAATTTTAAAGATCAAATATAGCTTAAAAAACTAGAAGAGTTAAGTTGAAAAAATAGATTAAAAAAGTAATGAATTTCTATACAAAATTTGCTCAAAATAGTGTAGAAAAACCAACCTTTAAATATTCTTCTCCAACCCTTTTTTTATAGAGAATTTAAGGAACTAAAAACTTATCGAATTCTCTCACTAACAACTTTGATTACCCACTATAAAACCAAAATTAAACTTGAATTTTTTTTTATTTAAATCAGGTGGATTTTAAGCTAAAAAATTTATTCAAGTATTGTTGAAAGAGTTCTGAAAAAGCTGATCAAATTCTAACATTCATAGACTAGACAAAGTGAAAGAAATAAGTCTTCATGGATCAAACTCAAGCCTAAATCTCAATTGGCAAAAAAATATTTTGTAGCATAAAAAATTATTTTATAATAAATCCAAACTCATGCCTCAACCTGGGTTAGTGTGTGCATATGTGTGAGTTTAAACCTAAATCTCAATTTACTTAAATCGTCTCCCCTCTAAAAACTTGAGTGCTCTTTGAGTCTAATTTTAACTCTTCACCTTTTCATTAAATAAATCACAATAAAATATTTTTTTTAAATATGGGATATAGTTTTTAGAGGGTTTCGGGTTTCACTAAAACATGACAACTAAGAGTTATTCAAAATTAATTTTTCATTCATCTATTTTTTTTTTTTAAATCATATTAAAGTTTCATGTTAAATAACTTATATTGAATATTAAATTCCAATAAAGTTTCAACCTCTAAAGTGAGTAGATCTCACTTTTAACTTGGTCTCAAATTAACCATGTTTTTTAAACAAATTTTCAACATTTACCATAACCATCACCACTATATAAACAGGTATTTGAATGAGGGATGACGACCTTGATTTGAACCATTAGGTATGTTCCATAAACGTTAAATTGCTTGTATCCAATATTGGAATTGGTTTATAAAACATGTAATGGGTCTTTTAAAGCCAAATTATATGTTATGTATACTTATATTTGGGGTTAAAACCATGTTGGATTTTTTAAACCAACATGAGTATTTTAATATGAAATAATAATATGTTTTAAAAAACCAATTAAAGGTGAATGAGAAATTATAGACATTCATGAATTATGTGTATTAATATTTTGGCTTTAAAATCCGATAAATAGGTGTCTTGGATGGATAGAAAAGTATCAATAAAATTTATTGAGTTCTTTCCTTCATTTGTTGTTGGGTTTTCTTAGACATGTTCTAATTTTTTCTCTTATTTCAGAGATTAGGTTCGATCTTTGTAGAGAGATATTAAGTATAATTCATTTGAGTTCGTTGAATCTTGTTTAAGAATGCATCAAAATAAGATGAAGTTGTTGACTTACTGAAAAAAAAATTGCACCGAGTGAGAAGTAAAAGAATCTTAAGGATAAATGATTGATCATTAACAATAGCAAAAAATCTCAGCTTGATGAAATTTCAAGACCTTCAACGAGTAAGTGCTTTACATGCTTTTATTTTAAATATTATTTCAATATATATTTTAGCATGCATGCATATTAGAAGTTAGTTTCAATCTCTTATGTATGATTTAATATTTATTTTGTATGTATACTTGTTTTATGTTATGATTGCAAATTTGCAATGAATCTATAATTTTACATTATTATATATAAACTAAACATTATATATTCACATATCTAGTTTCATGCAATGATTTTGTACAATATACAAATCCCAGTCAACCTCGTGCACCCACCAACTCACCAACTTATCTACGAAAATGAAACTTCACAAGTATAACAATATAAACTCTACAACACACCTACATGATGATGGAACCCAAGCAAGTAGCTTATCCACATTTAGCTAAAACTTGGCTTCAGCGTAGGTTCACCATTTATGTCCACATGCCCCACATTCTTTGTCAACAACATTAACACTATTTCTTGAAAGCTCGACATAGTTAAAATGGGTACAAATTCTAGAGCTTGTGAAGACACTTCTAGAGCTTGGAATTGCAATATCATTATGATCAGAAATGAATCCAGACTTTGTAAAATAGGAAGAGAGGAGTGGCAGAATATATAATTTTGACATGGAAGGAGGGGGGGGCGTAATTTGTAAGAATACATTAATTTTTTTGTAAATTTAGTAGGATTTTGAGAAACTTTTCGAAAGGAGGCCAGTGCCATCCCTAATCAGCTCCTAAATTCAACATTCTTGATCTCTATCAAGGCTTGATATAAAGTACATCTCCAAAATATCCAAATGTTAAAATTTAGAATTTTTATTTAAAACCTCGTATTAAAACCCTAAAAAAAAAGAGAGTTAAAAACTAGAAGAAGAAAAAAAGGTGAGGCATGGTTATTTGCATTATTTAATCTAAAACCTGTCAGGCATCCTATGAAACAAGAGCAAGAGCAAATTATTTGTGCAAAAACTCCCAACGAAATTCTTGCAAAATCACTAATTTAAGCTAAATAAATTGTTTCCATATTCGTATGTAATTGTATATTTCTATAAATGTGTCTTTTTGTAAGAGGAAAAAAGAAATATAATAGGAGTTTTGAGAGCTCTTTCAAGAAAGATAGCAAGACTTGGTCTCTTCACATCTCTTTCGTAGTTGATATTTCTTAAGATAAAAGGGCGTTAGGAGATTTGTGTGACCTTGTGATGCATGTGATCACTCCAAAAACTATTTTTTGTTTTATTATTGAATATTAATTTAAAGTTTTCATTTGTTTTGCTCGTTGTGGGTCGTCTGGGCATAGAAATGGTAGCATAAATAAATAAATAAAATATTATATGTGTATAGAGAAGCCCTACGCAATGAATTAAAATATAATACCATTATCTTTTGAGTGATTCCTGTGATAAGAAAACCTTATCTCTCTCTATCATCTTAGCATCTCATCTCCATTTGTATATCATTGTTCAAATGTACTAAAATCTTATCAATGAAGAACGAAGGTGCTGTGGTTACAGGTTTACAGCATTTGTTGATGGCATGGTTGTAAATATGAAGATCTAGTCTCTTAATTTGGTCAACTTGAAACTATTTTTTAGTCATTTATTAGGAGTTTCGTTAAAATTATATTTGACTGACTCTTGAAACGTAGAAAAAAAGTAATCTAAATACGTAATAATTTTGTTATTTGATGTTGTCATTGCTAGAAAATATACAATTAAAAAGGAAGAAGTCTTAATTTGTTCAAATCTTATCTTAATTAGTCCCTTATGAATGAGATTTTTTTTTATGCCACGTCTATATTGGTACTCAGGAGATCTATTATGACTCCACTTAGAAAATTGAAAAAGAAATAGGGGAAATACTAATGTCCTTTAAGATTGTTTATTTGCATCAATAATCTAAAATTTCTTTACCTAATTTAAAAGTTCGACATTTTTTGTTTTGTTTTATAGGAGATATATAACGTCAATATGGTTGTAAAATTTGACAAAGATACTTCCACCCATCCTCCTCACGATCCTCAAGTGTGGTATGAAGTTGTTGTTAATAATCTACCTGATAGAAATTATGTTTATGATATACATATAATACTGACTCGAGAACCGAGGGTAGGTTGTATTATTTTAATTGTGGGCACAACGCATTCTAACCCAAGCTATACATCATATGACTTTGATGAGATTATCCAAAAAAGAATTTAGGAATAACTGTCTATTGAGATGTAGAATATGAGAGCAAGAATAAGAGCAAAACTCTAACAATAAACTATGATATATTGGGCTCAAATGAGTGCAACTATAAGTATATTTATTTCTCTTCCTCCTTGATCTTTTGATTCATGATCTTGTTTTGCCCCTCTACCTTCTTAAGAATTGTAACGTGTTGTTCATATCTATCTACATATGTTTAAAAAATATATGTGTATGAAATTTTGTTTATTTTATTATTGTGAACTATATATTTAAATGAATTGTGAAATTATTTGTATTAGTAAATTTTATTTTGAAGATGTATTTTTGTTGTAGTTTACTGTGAACAATCTTATTATTGTGGTTGGGAATCATAAGAAAAAAAAATATAATTTTTGATGGAATTGCCGACATAAGATTCTGTCGGGAAACTACTAAATGGCTATGAATTGCCACACACAAAAAATGAAATCCTAACAAGATACTTTTCAATAACAGTTTCCTATAGGCGATTCGGTCAGAAAATTTCAATGCCGACAGAACCATCAATATACTCCAACAAAATATTCTGTCAACATTTTTAAATTTTTTGGTAGTATGAGTTGCACAATGAATGAGAGCTCCCTCTAACTATATTCTTGAACATAATAAGCCATGCCACAAATTTCCAGTTATTTATCTCAACACTTGGACATATTATAGCAAAATTTCCAAAATAAAAAAAATATATTTTTATTGGAAATTCCAAATTTAACCAACGAACGCTATTAAGGTACACAAAGATTTTAACCTGGAAGGCTTGAAGAGGGCCGGCTTCTCAAATTTCTCAAATCGCGTCTTTCGAAAGAGGAAAAGGAAGAAAAAGAAACGAAGGTAAAGGGAGACAAAAGAAGAAAGCAATTGCTGACCAGAATCCCAGGGGCAAATGAAAAGGTTCCTCAAAATCTGGACAGCATACATAACCACTTTCAAGTTCGTGTTCTATTAATAAACGAATAAGATCAAAATATGGTGTTAAAATGCTCAATTGCTTGGATGGTATATCTGTGAAGGTGACTTAATTAATTGAAGCTAGCTACCTTGCCTTTCAAGAGCTGCACCAAACTCAAAGAAATGTGAAGTGGAAGAAAGCAGGATGCATTGATGTTCAGATATATTTACAGTGGCTCTTTGAACTTAGATTCCAAATCCAACTAGAAATTGCAATGAACAGCAAAACCATTAACGTCTAGCTGTGAGGCCTCGATTTTGTCTGCTTCTAGCAACAGTTAATAATGTCACCTTCAATAATCATTATTTATTTATGGTTGAAAAACCCAACACACACGCAAAAAAGACACCAGAAAATGAAAACAAACATTATCCACGCCTACGTACAAAATATCACGAGTATTATGAATGAGCTAAAGAAAAGTGTCATGATCCTCTACCAGTAAACCAAAATATTTAAAATTGAATTATGAAAAATAGTAAAAGCTTGGAATAAAAAGGTTTACTTCTTTTATAGTCTCAAGTTCGAGTCCTATGGTTGCTAATATGATGACCACTGGAAGTTTATATGATCGTTAACTTCAGGATCCATGAAATTAATTAAGATGCACGGAAACTGGTCCGGACATCCACATATTAATAAAAAAATAATATCCAAAATGTTAGGAAGAAGACATTAAAAAAAAGAAAACAATTAATTTATTAGAAAACGCAAACCACCTCTACCACTGGTAGAAGTTTGGAGTTGAAATGTGTGGTTAAGACACACATCTCAATTGGAATGCATCTCCTACAAATTGAAATTTGTTGTTAAACAGAGACCATGTTGTAGGGAAAAAAAATCATGAAAACATATCAAGGAAATAACTTTGAGACTAACAATATTGAAGCTCATTAACCAATAAAAAGGGAAACAAAATCTATATATACAGAAAATCTAATTCTAACACCCCCAAATTACTCTCTCTCTGTTTTTTTTTCCTCGCATCACTTTGGGTATACTTACAAAACATACTCACCTCAAACCCCCCCGACGACCCCCCCCCCAAAAAAAAACTCTCTTCTCTTCTCCTTCTCTTTTCTTTTCTTTTTACAGAAAGCAGAAAATTACTAAAAATCTACTAAAAGTCAGGAGTTTGTGAATACTCCCCATAAAAATCAGGAATACCAGAAGCAGCCCATAACCTTTCGTTGAAACTCTCCTGCATATCATCAGGAATTACTGGTGTCCTACAAAGTGGACAAGTTATCTGATCGTACCCCATCCAACGGTCCAAACAGCACTTGTGAAATATATGGCGACAGTTTGCAAGCCGTCTGATCTCATCAACCTCTTTAAACTCATAAAGACAAACAGCACAGCAGTCAGCAGAAGGATCAACAAGTTCTGAAAACTTGACAACAGGAAGGATCTCACGGATGAGAAGGGCGGAGACTGAGTGGTTGTGGAATTCAGGGACACCAAATGGAGGGATATTGTTGGTTGAAGAGGAAGAGGTATTGGGTTCAAGAAAGTCAGGGAGGCCTAGGTAGTGAAAGAGAGTGTTTATTAGTTTTCTGAAGAAACCCAGAACAGAAAGTGCGTGGAGAAGGAGTTTTGGGAGAAGTAGTTCTGAATAGCCAACAGGAAAACCCATGTTGTTCTACTTGTGTTTTTCTTTTATGTCAGAGAGAGAGAGAGAGAGATAGAGAGAGAGAGATGGAGGGGAGAAGGGTGGGTTATATACTTATATAGGAGCTCTGGTGTCTGAGTTCAGATTTTACCATAGCTGCATAAATAATATAGGGAGGGAGCTAGGGAATAAGAAAGGATTTCACTTATGTCTTGTTCATGGGCCTGTTTACAGGTAGGTTAGAGTTTGGTACAATGTTAAAGGGAACATACTACGGCTAGCCCTTTTTACAGGTAGGTTAGAGTTGGGTGCACTGTTAAAAGGACAGTGATGGGACAGCCGCGTTTGGGGTTTCTGTCTCATGTGATGATTCTTACATGTTTTTTAAAAGTTAAATTAATATTTTTTTATAGTTTTTGATATATTAATAATAATAAAAAAATTTCATTAAATTGTTTTTATCAACCATTAACGAGAAAATTCCCCATACTTTCATTTCAATTATATAAAGAGTTAATATGTCCATAAACTGCATCATTTTGCCTATGTTTCTTTGGGCTGATAGCAAGAGACATAAATTCGTATTTGGTTCTCTTACCTTAAATTAGAAGAGGGGTTTATATTTGGAAAGAAGAAGAGATTATAATATATTTTACATTGAATTTACAAGTTATCAATTGTTATTAACTTATAGCTAGATGTTTAAAATAGTCAGTGACGAGGTTGCTTTTTCTTTTCATCTTGAGATCTCTTGGGCTAGAATGAACTGTGACCATGAGCTATTGAAATGGACAGGAAGGACAAGGTTCGACCTTCAAGGCTGGAACTCTCCTCTGGTTAGATCAGTAAGCGTGTGGAAATGGCAGCCAAACAACATGAGCAAAATCAAACCCTCGATCACCTGTAAAATAAGCTCCCTGATAAATTTAAAGGATCTTCCAACACTTGAGTCAGTATCAATAAAGAGGGAGGAAAGCTTTTATGGAGTGTGAAGTGTGTGCGAAGATACACTGAAGATTAGGGGGGGCCAAAAGAAGATCTCAGGGCCTCAGTTATGTGCAAGTTCTTGTCTTTTATATTGAGGTTGTTTCTATAAATTTCTTGTTTTTATTGGTCGTGATTACCCTTTGATAGGACTAGTCATGAAAAGGATGAGGAGTTTCTGATGACTCCATTAATTTTCTTTGTTTGCTCAGGAGGGGAAATACAGGGTGTCATCCATGCCCAGGGAAGGTTTTATTTTGCAATGATAAATCATTAAGGGCCCGAGAATAGAAATTTTGAGCTCATGGTGCGACTATCGAGTCTAAGATTTACCTTGGAGATGGTGTTCTTCTAAGCTTTTTAGAGATGAGACTTGCCTAAAATTATTTTTTATTTTAAAAAATTAAAAAAATATTATTTTAATATATTTTTAAATCATAAATATTTTAAAAAAACAATCATTATTATAATATAAAATACCACTTTAATAAAATAAAAATACAAATATAGCACGTTTCAGGGTCTTAAAGCCCATCCCCTTTGTTTATATGTACAAAACCTAATTTTTCTAGTTAGGTACACTTATCATGTCACATATAATGATTGTGATTAGGGAATATTAAACGAATGACCATATGGAATTTATGATAATGGTGTTATTAGGGTTTACATGACGTGGTGATTAATTAGGGATGGCTAATCAATCTACACTTCAACGAATAAAGAAGCATTTATACACCCTTCGCGATGATTGTCATCATAATCCAAAAAAAGGACTAAGAAACTTGTAATTTGAATGTTCAAGCATCTCACCCACATTTGACATTGTTGACAAGTAATGAATAATGGTTCAATCCAATGTATAAACATTAGCCTTGGATCGATGACAATTACACTTCGGCTTGTTAAGATTAACTAATTCAAATCTTAGATAATTAATTAGATGGCAAAGAATATTATTAGCAGGAATCCTCAAATATCGAGGAATGGGCCAAGAATGGGAGGAGGGAGACATGAATTGAAATGCCCTAGACATGAAGTGGGCAACGGTTCCACCTATCATCCACAAAACAAGCTAGGCATGCATTAAAGGAACAAGAAATCAAATGAAAAGATCATGTAGTCATGGCTTGTTGTGGGCGTCATACTTGGTGTCACTGTCCCCTTTCTAAATGGTTTCAAATGGCCTTGTGTGGACTGATTTGAGACAGTGTTCGATCCATCTATCCCTCTCCTGTGGTCTTCTTCATGTTAAATCCCTTTCAAGACGTTGCTCTACATAACCACTTGCTAGTTCCCTTTATCTATAGACTTCTTGACAGTCGTATATTTGAAGAGCAAGTAAGATATCGTTGACCTCCATGAAAGCACATGCTAGCAAGTTGAATTCCATCCCTGGATAAAAACCGAATCCTAGCTAGCTAGAGCTTTCATTGCCAGAACTCGAAGTGAAACCATAATTTCAATGCCTTGTACGTGGACTTTCAAATAATGCATAGATCGATCGACTAGATTCTTAATTTGGCAGAATACCGTTTTCTTCTATATATGAGAATCCGGTGAAACCTTAGACGCAAACTATAGTTATGTAATTAATGACATGCATTAATTATATATGATCATTTGAAAGAGACATTTTTTTACCTTCAAGATCTGATATTTTCATTCAAATATTTCAAGTTCTTATCTTAAAAAGAATAAAATGAAATTTAGAAATTAAAAAAAAAACAAATAAAGGAAAAAAAAGTCTTATTGTGTAATTCAAGATCCTTGTTGAGCCAACAATATAAATGGAACAAAACATTAAAATAAATAATATTGTCATGAGAAAGTTAATATGATCACCTTAAGTTGTATCTCTCGTATACGCTTTTTTTTTTTTGTAAGCAATGTTTGGGAACGCGGTTCAACCCGTGTTCTCAAAAAATTTGAATTTTTTTTTTTGCTAAAATTTAATATGGTTTGTACGTTTTGGATCGTTTTGATGTGCTGATGTCAAAAATAATTTTTAAAAAATAAAAAAAATCATTGTCATGCATTTTGGCATGAAAAATTATTTAAAAAACACCCGCAACTACACTGTCAAATAAAACCATAGTGGGGAAGGGCGACCCGGACAAATAGCCAAGCAAGATGGGGTTAAGGGTTGGCCTTTTGCGTGTAGGGGCTCGGACCCTCATGCCCACCATGCACCATAGCCGAAGCTGGCTCTGACATGTCTCCAATACAGCCACGACACGTTTGGACCCACCTACTAACACCATCCCATTTACACCACCACACCCACCTCCCAGACCAATAGGAAAGGAAGCCGTAACTTACTAACTTGTTACCATCACCACCTTTGTCTCATCTCTTGTTTTTACATTCATGCCGTGGAGTTCCAATCTGAATCATAATTGTTTTTTTGTTTGTTTGTTTGTTTATGTTGCCATCATATACATATTGCTAGACTGCTAGTCCACGTTATGTAATTCCTACAATTTTATATTAACATTTGCGTTTAATTTAATTTAATTATCCATTCATCGTATATATATGATCATAAAAAAATAATCCTATAGCTAGATGTTTGGTGGAGAAGAAAATGACCAGTAGTCGTTTGGTTTAATGGTTTTCTTTTCTTCCAAACAGGAGAAGACAAAGAATATTCTGATATTCAAAAGAAAGAAAAGAGAGAAAATGGGTTGAAGTAGACTAGCGATCGTTGTTAGCATACATTTGAATACGTACGGGTGATGCCATGGAAATGGGTTTGTGCTGGTTGCCAACTGCCTAGAAGTTGACAGATGAACTTTGATTTCAAACTTGGATGCTTAATAGATACGTTTGTTTTTCGATATTATCTTATTACAAGTTAAGATGTGAATGCCTGAATGGTCTATTTATAAGTTCAAATAATTTTAATATATAAAAATTGATTTATGAATACCTTCAATTAACCAACGACATTAAAGGTTAATTAACACAATTCAAATAAGGCTAGAGCTTGCGTTTTTAGCTAAGTTTGTTGCCATTCGGCCCTATTACAACCAGATTTTACAAGTAGGCCAGCTAAACAGAGTTTGGGAACCCCGCCTTCCTCAAAATTTAAATTTTTTTTTTTTTATGTTTTAGATCGTTTTGATGCGCTGATCTTAAAAATAATTTTTAAAAAGTAAAAAACCATCATTTTAATGCATTTCGGCACGAAAAATATTTTGAAAAGCAACCACAACCATACTTCCGAACCTTTTCTTTACCTTTTTCATTTTTTATAGAAAAATTAAGATTTTTAATGAAATAATTTTTTAGGCGAAAAATTAACTACTTGACCTTAAATTAAATAATGAAAAAGGTGGCTAGCAAGAAAAGAAAGAAATTAAGAGGGATATTGCCACGATGTTTTCTGTAGAATATTATGCCGTGTCATTAATTAATTATACATGCCTTACATACACGCAGAAAGAATCCTCACATAAATTGGTCCTTAATTGGAACAACTTGATCAATATCTTAATTCATGCGATTGAAAAAAAAATTAGTATTTCTGATCCTTCCTACAGAAGGTGATTTCTCCTAATGAAAGGGTTATTGGATTTGGCTCTGCATGTCTACACCATCCTTGGTTTTGCATGTTTTTACTTGGGCGCCACCATGAGACGCCGGAGTAACATGGCTAGGAAAACATAAAGCATCAAGGCAGGCATGCAGAATAGGACAGCTTGGCCTAACAGAACTGCTCAGAGATGAGCTTGCTTAATTCTCCTTTTTAATGAGAATATATATACTCATTAATTAAGTACTATAGTACCTTGGCATGCAGAGATACCTACACACAAGAGAATTAATTAAAGAAGTCTTACAGCTAATTAATGACAGGAAACAAGTGATACAAGTATATCCACTGTCCATAATGTCTCCCTTGTTAGTGTCTTGAAAAACAGGGTGGGTTTCCAGACATGTTGATGTCTCCTCCCTTTCGCAGAATTAGCTTAATAATAACTGGTTACTACACTTTACGTTGTACCCACGTTTTGTTTGTGGCAGAAATTGAGGAGAAGGGACTTATTTACTCAATAATTAAACAGCAATGATTAATAAAGTGACAATCAGTTTGTTAATCTCTATCTTTTCTACCCAATATTCTTTAATTTCCTCTCTACTTATGTGGAAGCATCGCCCGTACCACAGTGGCCTTTTGTACTCTTATTTCGGCTTTTATTTCGATCTGAATTCCCTACCTAGCTTGGTTGTCATTGCCTAGCCTGCTCTTGCAGGTTCTAGGAGTCCACATCTCTTGGCATTTTATATTTTCAATGTTTTTCTCTTCTGGCATCTAGATGTAACAATGCATCTCCATTTAAGATAATATTATAGTAAATTACAGTTTGCAAAAAATAATTAAGAAAAAAACATATTTATTTGTAATTAATTAGTTTAGGTAAAATATATGTTTAATAAAAATTATAGTTATAATTGTTGTTCGACCAAACACATGTCATAATATATATTTAGCTAAAATTGCGATTGAAATTTTTATTGCATATAAAATGATAAAAAAAAACACAAATTTATTTTTTATTTTTAAAATAGCAAAATTACCAAATAGAGAAACAATAAATGGAATGTGGTCATAATTACCAAATTCAGAAGTGGACATCATTATTCATGCATAAAACTACATTAATATTATCTTGAAATATGACATATATTTTGGATTCATTGATATTTCTTATGGTCTACTTGAAAATTCTAAGTCTGGTGGTTCGATTATTTTCATTGCTAGTGAACACACAAATCTCAAAACTGCATTAAAATGTCTAATGACAGTTTCACCAAAATGTTAAAATCTCTCTTGAAATTCCCTATTTGAAGCACCTAACGCTAATGTATAAAAAAAACATGTTGATCTTCTCAATTACACTCATCCTCATTGATGGTTTTAATCCATATTAGGTTTCTAAATCGAAGCAAGGACTTTGAAATATTGTTACATTCATCCTAAACATATTAACATAGCATATCCAATGTCCATGCAAAAATTCATGTAATCATCGCATTCTTGTGTTATAAAAAACCATACATGGTTCTTTATTAGACAAAGTTTGAATATTAGTTGTTTTAATTCCTAACAAACTTTCAAACCTAACTCTCCTCACCTAAACTTTTAATATACAGAATCCAAGTCAATACAACAACAACTATAATAGAAGTTACACGGCAAACAAATAACAATACACTATAAAGTGACAAAGTGCTGCATCAACTACAGTTGAAATAAAATTACATTGCATTTCTAGAAGAGAACTATAAAAGAGGCTTGTTAAAATCAACAATAACAAAGCAGTCATGGCTATCATAACAGTGGGAAACAATACACTGAGTTATTGATAGATCCTTATCCAAACTGTTTTTGTAATTGAACAATAAAAATTAATATTAGGCCCATGAAAATTTATATGTATACATGAACAAATCAAGCTATAACATGGAAAAAAATTGTTATAACTTATCTACCACCAACACAACTGAAATATGAACATCATTAAAGAAAAAATATATATATTAGAAATTATTAATATTCAGATTTAACAAAGATTAAGAGATTGCTCCTAACCTCATGGTTTAAGGTTTGATTTTCTTTCAAACATTAATTTCATCCATGTAAATTTTCTTTCTTTACTTTCCATTGCTATCCACATTTCCCTCCTCCTTCTAACTAAGAACAACTTGGTAGAAAAAACATATATATCACTATTAAACACAACATCTTGCATAGAACGAAAATCCTCAATCACCTTTTCTATGATGCACCCTTTCTTATCCCTAGAAATGAATGTGCAATCACTCATACTAGACACACTATCAACTAAGTGATCTAAACATGAAAAACATTGTGCTCTCATGCCAAAACCTTTTTTTTCTCTCGCTTTTATTTGTTGATTGTTAAGTGGCTTTTGTCTTCCCACTACTAGTAATGTTGCTACTATTATTCGCAACATTAACATCAGCTACCATGTTACTCACATCCTTAATAAAATTTGGTAAACTATCATTCTCTGGATCTCCATTTCCTTCCTCGAGATTCAAATATTCATTAATATTATTTCTTAATCCGTCATCCTCCTATTATAATCGGACATATTTACTTGAGAAAAGCCTAAAGAAATTGTCTGGTTGCAATAATATTTGTAAGCATAATATCATATTTACAACATAATGCTCGTTCAAAATATATGTTCGGTCTCGTGCCTTTGTAAATTACCTTGATAAAATGTCTCAAAAAATATGTAACATCTCTCTAGTCCAACGTGCTTTATCTTGACCTTGAGATTCTTCCATATTCTTAGTTGCAATATGATATTTCTAAAGAAATGATTAAATTGTTAATGTATCAGCTACAAAGTGATTATTAACAATAAGCATATTCAAATTATGTGAAAAACATTTGAGGACAATAACATTTAGATGTAGTTGTGTTGTTGGCTAATAATAAGCAAAACAAATGTAATAGGCATGGAAAAGGGAGAAATAAAGTGGTGCAAGACATAAATGAAGGCTTAAGATAGTTACAACCATTGATGTTGCTACCAAAAAATTAAAAAACAAAAATGTGGCACATCACATTAAAAAAAATAGTGAAATATCATCTAAAATTTCCATTGAATGAAAATAATAAAAAATTATATTTTAAAAATGATGTAGATTACACAATAAATCTACACCAATCCAATGAAAGATAGAAAGCAAGAATGATAAAATATATAACAGAAGAAGCATGATAGAAACAACAACTTTTATTGAACCGAATCCAATAATAATAAGAAACAACCATGTAACATGATGAGTTTGCATTTTGTAGGCACTCAATGGATAATATGAATCTTTCAAACCATAATAAGTCTCATATATAAGTACTTCTTTTCATGTACTAAATAGCCCGGGATGGAATGGTCTAAAATTAGACCTTGTCTTTTGGATGTTATTTAATTGGTTGATCATAACCATACATCTTCAAACCTTATATTGAATGATTTTATCATATGTTAAGAGACTCTGGATGAAATGTTCTCATAAGAAACCCTGTCCTTCGGATGCCAATTAAGATATAATAGGGCTAATTATAATGGTTCACGAAATAACCTCAGATGGTAAGGTTCAATGCCGGGCCCTATTCTTTAGATGTTGTTTTACGGATAACAACATGTCGGTTTAGACAAACCTTAGCATACAAGCACATTAAAACACATTTTATCATTGAAAACATATAGTCAGACAACTTATCTTAGGTAGGATGTATATGATGGTGTTTATCTTTTTTATTATATAACTAGCCCTTTGCCCAAGATCTCTAAAGACCAGTTAAGGTTTTTAGTTACCATGAAACTAAATAGTAACTTTTTTTTACCCCTTTTACACATTAGCTTGCCTCAATGTCCACTGTGACAATATGCATAGTCAAATACCCTTGTATTTTAGTTATATCATATAATATATAATGTACAATGTATAACTTTTTTTAGCTTTTTTAAGCTTAACACTAGTTTCATGCATGATGTACGTTGCAGGGTTAATGATGTTGAGAAAAAGTCGAGGAAAAAACAGGTTTGTTATGAAGTAGAGATAACATTAATATTTGGGTTCTCCAAATAAAGCAACACATCATTTTCTTTCAATGTTCTAGCTAATACTTGCATTTTAAGTTTCCTTGTTCATTTAGAAAATAAAAGAACCTTGGACAATTGTTTTATCTTTGAGCAGGATTTTCATTCCTTACTTAGAACATAGAATAGGTAGGTGGACACTAAAAAAGTAAAAAGTTGCATGTCAATTATTAAAAAAAAAAGGAGGAAAATGATGAGAATTAGAAATTAAAAAAATAAGTATTTGTCTAATTTACTTATTGATTGATCAATATCAAACAATCAAAACCCATAAAGTAAATTCAGATAGAAAAAGAAATACAATTCTTAACCCCAACCCTAAAAAATATATAATTATCGTATTCTTAAAACATCTAAAGATTAAAACTTTGAACTCATAAATTACTCAGTATAAGGTATCATGTGGTTCAATAATTGAAATGCTTTATTTAAACACGTTGGTTTCATCAACCAATCTAGCAAAGAATCGACTAACTGAGTTCTTATAAACATCTGAAAAATCAATCAAGAAATTATCAAAGAATAAAACTTTAATGAATTAAAAAAATTACTTAATTTTTTTGCTAAGAACAACCACTATGCCAAAAGCCTAAAAAAATTACAAACTCATCTACCAATACATCCCACCCACACTAGAAAGATACAAAAGATTTATTAGAATACTTTGTATGATTGTTAATAGTATAGAAGGCGGGAAACGAAGAGGAAATTAATAGATCATATGGAACCTCATCCAAAGAATGGTAGGGAGAAACCCAAGATAGAAAGAAAATAGAGAAAGATAAGATCAAAAAAGGTGAAAATTACAAAAGCAAACAAACAAAATTATCGATCTTCTTTTTTTTCATCTAAGTTCGTGTTAATTGAGTCTGAAAAGAGGTTGCGAAACACATGAGATTGCGTTCGATGGTGGGTTAGTTGCAATTTAACAACATCCGTTGATGATACCATTATGAGTTTGCCTTTGATTATGAATCTATAGATATAAAACTTGAAATTGAGATTGATGTGGAGAGAGAGCCATGATCACATGAAATCAGATCAAAGAAAATCTTTAGTCCAGAGGGATGATGGCTAACAAGAGAGGAGAAAAAAAAATTTAATGAGGGAAAAAAAAAACGTCGCAACACCAATAATTCTCCTAAATTAAGGGTGAAGAAGCCTGAGTGAAAGAAAGACATGTATTAAAAAATAACACAGTTGTGCAACATGTGTACACAAAAAAAAGTATAAGAAAATCACAAAAACACTGTTTTTACAGTAAATGTCCCTCCTGTGCTAGTTTCTTTGTTAATGTTAATGAGATCGTACGCACTAATCTAATACTCCAGGTCAAGAGCAAGAGAATATTGCAAGAGCAACGCTTTGGGTTGGGACCCCGTGAAGAGCAAAAAGCCGAAAGTGATCGATGGCAGATTTCAAGACTAAAACGACATCAGCTGGGACATAAGTCAGAATGTGGGCCATCTTGCCATGTGGGATGTCTGTTCGTCTTCTCCAAAAGTGCATAAATCTGGCCATTTATGAACCCATGTGAGTCTGTGACCCATGCTTGATTTTCTTCATCAACGGCCGCTAGCTATTTCCCCTCTCAGCTGCATGTATTGTAATATTCTCTAGAGCTAGCCCATTAAATTAAAAGAAACCCTATTGTGCGTGGAAAACACTATACATACAAACATAAAAAATTATTTATTACTATAGTAAAATTCATTTTTTAGCTTTAAGAGAGAAAAAAAAATGAGATGCTTTGGTGTTCGGGTAATTTGATCCTTTCTATGTGTAATTGATTATTAAAAGATTGTTTAAGATTATATGTGTTTTTGTTTAATTTTTAAATGCTAAATTATCTCAACAAAAAAAGAAGTAAACTTGTTGACCAGAGTGTTTTTGTTTTAGTTTCTTTTTGTTTTTTTAAATACAATACGAAAAAAAACATCTTTACCCTTGGATTTAAGGAAAAAATCATTCATTGGCCCAGGAGCTTTTTTCTTCTTTACACAAATGTTTTTTTTGTTATTTCCATGGCCATTGAGGACAATTTGATCTTCTTAGGATAATTAATTAATATTTAAATCAAAAAAATTATTGTCACTTAAGTATATGCACCAGCATGAGGAAGACGCATACGGTGCTTTCTGGTGGCCAAATCTGTGCTTCTTGAATATTTTATAAAAATTTTATTTATTTTTAATTTTGTCATTCAATTCTAGTTTGTCATATATTTTTTCTCTTCTTAAATTTGGTCATTATTCTTTTGGTTTCTAATTTTTTTCATGGATCTTTTGTAGAAGTTTTATTTTTTTGAATTTCATCCTTCAATCCAAGTTTATTATATATTATTTTTTTATTTGATACTTATTTTTTTAATTTTTTTTCTTTCTCATTTAGCCCTATTTTTTAATATAAAAAAAACAAACAAATTGGCCTTGTGATTATCTTCAGTTTCTTTTCTATCAAGTTATTTTAATCTTATGATCTGGGACACAAGTCTTGCGAGCTAACCCGAGCTGACTGGCCCCTTAATGCCCAAGTTACATATCTATCATGCTATCCAAGATTGATTCGAACTGATTTTTTTTCTTTTTTATTTGGTTCCATATTTTCAAGGGTTTTTCCCTACTTGTGATCCTTTTTTTAAAAAAAAAGAAGAAGAAAGAACAATTGTTAGTAAATAGAACTAGGTAAATTTTTCATGTTGCAAGATAAAATATCTTAATTTATATTTATCTCTTGAATTTTTTAATTTCATTATTAGTTATCGTTAATAAAAAAAATTTAATTAGATATTTTCATAAGTTTTTCAATTTATACTTAGGATTTTTTATGTAAGAAAAAACATCGAAAAAACTTGCATACCCACTTTTTTTTTTTTAAAAAAAAAAAACATATACAGCCTAAGATAGAATACAAGATATAAATGAACTCATGTGACACACAAGACATAATCATATTCCATTATTTATGTAAACCAATTTAGACATTGCTTATATCATTGCGCAAGAAAAGTATTATTAACTTTAAGCTACCAATTTGATAATCCAATCCATAATACTCGGTCTATTAGGCCCTTTGCCTTTTCAATGATCAATAGCCACAATGAGCAGGCCCATTTTGGGTCCAGTAAATTATGGGTCGACGTCCAGGAAAGTAAGGCCCATTCAGCATGTCTTCATTACTAAGATCCAAAAAGGAAAATATAAGTTATGCATGCGGTGAGCGTGGATCGAACACGCGACCTTCAGATCTTCAGTCTGACGCTCTCCCAACTGAGCTATCCCCGCAACTGTGTTACAGAGGTCTAATTATAAATATAATTCCATTTTTGAGTGTATAAACTTGGGATTTCTTAGTTAAATAAAGGCAGCAAACTTCATTATTACTCTGGTGAAATTCTGACAGTTCTTTGTTGAAGGGAGCTAGGGGAAAAAGAAAAAAATTACTTGCAGGGGCCTTAATTACTCCTGTCCCGCCACTTCACCCATAAAGATTCATAAATACTAATCTTTTCAAGTACACTCAACATTCTCAGGGAAAACCTCAATTTATTTTTAAATCTATATATTCATTCTTTTCTCGATTGAGTTCAAAACCTATAAATCTTATTAATTAGGTCCCAAATATTTCAAAAAAACATTCTCAATCAAATCTTTTTTTAAATATGGTTTAATAGTGTGTGTGTGTGTATATACACACACACGTCAAAAACTTATTACGCCGATCATGGGAGCAAAAACCAATGTGATTTAGAAGTTGGACTTCCATTCGCAACAAGAACATTCATAATCTCCTAGAGGCTGGAACAAGAAAGCCCATTTGTTTGTGAGAACGCTTATCAACGACTGAGACTCCTGATAATGAATTTGATCATGATGGAGGATGATTACCATCCAATCCAATCCAATCCTGTCCATCATTTTCCTTCAGAAGGATGCAATGTCGTTTTCGATTGTCGGGCTTGACCAAAATGTCCAACGTGGGTCACGACCCACACCCATGATTGGCCCACTCAAGACAAAGTGTCCTAACTCACTCTTCAAGGTTTTTTGGATTTGACTTTTCTGAGCCACGTGTCCTTCAAAGGCTGAATCCATAAGATTCCAATACGTAGAGCCCATGAGAAGGAACGCCTTCACGGGGGGGAGGGGGGAGACACTGACCACAAGACTCATGGCATCCCTCTATGATACATATGATGATGCTTGTTTTCCACCTCATGGGTGCATCTGCATAATAAATATGGCATCAAGCCCCATATCTATTTGTCTGTCCTTCTCTACCCGGTGACCCCATCAATCTTTAAAATGGCCCCAGCATCTCTTCTGCAAGGGTGGACCTCTGTAGAACAATCCATGGACGCATGACATGAGACCTCATAAAGGTTAAGGTAGCATGGACCCCCCTTTCCTTCCTAACCGAGTCATGCCCGCACAAAATAAACAATACCATTGATTCCTAATCATCTCTAATTAAATTAGATAAAGATTGTTTTTTTTTTAAAATATATTTTTTATTTGAAAAATAAATAAATAAATAATTTAGATTTTTTCAAAATCACTCTCAAAACACAAAATAAAAAAGGCTGTAAAAGTGGGTGCCACACCCGATAACAGATCCTTAATTAAATTCCAAGTTTTATATTAATTGAATACAATTACAACTGGCATAAGCCCACCAATTCAAGCAACGAACCAAGAAAAAGGCATCACCGCTAGCACATTTGCAGCACCACCAGGCAGGCATCATCAAACAAATCAAGCACTGTCAGCGACTGTGGTGGGCCCTCTCTTTGCATTTTTCCTATCTTGTCTAGGTTGTTTAAAAAATTCAAAAGTCACCGCTCACCTGGCAGACTCCTGATTTTATTTTTATTTTTTTAAAAAAGGAAAACTCACAGAAGAGACCCTTTCCAGTTTCCATTCCATTCCCCGCCCCCACAGAGGGGTAAAATTATATTTTGACCCCCCTAGATTTCGAAATGTTTCAATTCTTACATGCTTAGTTTAACATTTTCAAGGGGAAACTCTATGGTTTCTCAAAAAAAAAAAATTTTGTTTTCCTGGAATGCTTTCACATACATAGAACTCTGGAAGGAGAAGATGGGATAAGAACATCAAAAATAAAAAGGAAAGGAAGCAAGAATGAAATCATTAATAAGTCATGTCAACTATTTAATGAAGCTACTTAATCAAAATTATAATAAATTCAAACCCTAATTGAATACACCTTATGAAAACAAGTGATACTTTTTAAGATTTTTTTTTTTAAATTAGTATATTAAGTACTCAAAAAATATTAATTTAATGTTTTTTCAAGTCAAAAATACTTTTGAAAAACATATAAAAATAGAAGCACAAGTACTACGAACACACCCTAAAACTTATAAGAAAATGGTTTGATTTAATGATATGTTAGTGGACAATAATACACATTAAGATTTCTTTTAAAAAATCAGATTGTAGGATCAATACAGGAATATTTAAACCACGAGTATCAGAATAAAAACATTACTTAATATATAAGGACGAAAATAGAATTTACCACCCAAAAAAGAAAAGAAAAGGGAGGGGAAATCGACTCTGCGTACAACGTTCAAACAAAAACAGAAGGAAGGGTTAGATCTCATCTCTGTGAGGTATAAAGAGACCCAAAGTTCCTTCGTTGTTCACATAAATAAATGCCGTATCATTCACTCCTTGCTGTTTCTGTCTCGAAGCAATCGCCATTTTTAATTCACATCTTAATCTAAATCCCCACAAAAAAACACCCACCATTCCCTCTTCCATTTGCCCAATGCCCTCAACTAAAAGACAACAAATATAGACGCTTAAAATTAATCACTCCCATGGCCACTGCTGCCACAACAACCACGAAAGCTCAGCACATTAAAGTCCAAGCTCAGCCCATCAAGCCCAAACGCCGTAAATACCGTGAAACCACCATTTCCTCCTCTGCCTCCGCCACCACAAATAATAACTCTGGGTCTGCGTACTTGGCCCAAACCCGGAAACTTGACCCACCAACTATAGTCTCCCCAGATAACACTTGGTGCTGTCCAGCTTCTAAACCTCTCCCACCTCCACCTCCTCCACCACCATCACCACCTCCGCAAAAAACCCGTTTGCCCATCAACCCGAGTCCTCAACTCGATTCGGTTACAACTTTATCTTCAAAATTCAAGATCCAGTTGTCTCCAGGAAGTCTGTCACCAGTCATGGACTTTACAACAACAACAACAACACTGACAAATGGCCACCACCACATTGCTTCTCCAAATGAACACCCCTCTTTCCCTTCTAGTTTTACTAAGTTTAACTCTGCACTCACTGCCGGTCTGCTAAACCCTATGTCACCTCCACCACCTGATCATAAACCCCGGTCAAGCCCGACCCTTTTTGAAATGATGGCTAGTGAACCCGAAATGCAACCCAGAACTATAACCCAGATGCCCATTAACGCCAACAATGGAAATATCAGCTTCAGAAACACCCAGAGCAGTCAAATGTCGGTTCAAGATAGGCAAGCTTTAATCTTGCAACGTATAACTGACATTTTAGGAAACAGGAGTCCTGGCAATCAGTTTAATGATTCGAATTCTAGTGATGTGAAGTTGACATTGAGTTCTAAAGATGGGATTAGCGTTTCAATGGATGTGCATAGGCAGATCTTGGTGGGTCATAGTCGGTTTTTTGCAGTGAAATTATCGGATAAGTGGTCTAATAAGCAACAAAGAATGTCGACTCCTTACGTCGTCGAGATTGCTGATTGTGATGATGTTGAAGTTTATATTGAGACGTTGAGGTTAATGTATTGTAAGGATCTGAGAAGGAAGCTTATGAAAGAGGATGTGTCTAGAGTTCTTGGTATTTTAAAGGTAAAATCTTTGTTTTTTTTATTTTTTGTTAGAAACCGTAGAAATAGAAACTAAATTTAATATTTTTTTAGATTGATAGATTGATATGTTTAGTTGAGGAGGAACTGTGGAAATAGATCAGTAGAGTTAAAAAGGTTATTAGTTATATTTTTTTGTGGTTGAAGAAATGTAGGCTGTTTTTTGTTTTCTGAAAGTTTTGATCTTTATTGTTTATTGAATTTTTGGGAATATGGATGGTTGGTTAGGATTATGAGGTGCTTAATATGTTAGTTTTGTGTTTTTTCTACTTTAGGTTTCTGCAGCAATTGGTTTTGATGCTGGGGTTTTATCTTGTTTGGAGTACTTAGAGGCTGCTCCATGGGCTGAGGATGAAGAAGAGAAGGTGGCTTCGCTGTTGTCGGAGCTTCGCCTTGAAGGGGTTGGAGCAGGCGAAGTTTTGAAGAGGGTTTCTGTTGAAGTTACTCATGGAGCTGATGATAGTAGTGACAACGAAGAAGTGCTTCTCAAGCTTTTGCATGTAGTTCTGGAAGGCAAAGACGAGAAAGCGAGGCGTGAGATGAAAGGTTTAGTGTCAAAGATGCTTCGCGAGAATTCTTCTCAGAATGACCTTCGGAAAGAGTCATTGTACTCGGCATGCAATGGGTGTTTGCAATTGCTTCAAGACCACTTTCTCCGTGCAGCCTCAGGGGATTTGAATGACGTTGGACAGATTGCACGACAAGCAGATAACTTGCATTGGATTTTGGATATTTTGATTGATAGACAGATTGCTGAGGAATTTTTGAAAACATGGGCCTCTCAATCTGAATTATCTGGTGTACATTCTAAAATTCCAGCTGTTCATAGGTATGAGGTTAGTAGAGTTACAGCTAGGCTGTTTGTTGGGATCGGAAAGGGGCAGTTGTTGGCATCAAAGGAAGCAAGATGCTTGCTTCTACAGACATGGTTGGTGCCATTTTATGATGATTTTGGTTGGATGAGGAGGACATCGAAAGGCCTTGATCGACATTTGATCGAGGATGGTCTGAGTAACACAATTTTAACTCTCCCGCTTGCATGGCAGCAGGATATTTTGCTTGCTTGGTTTGATCGGTTTCTGAATTCTGGTGAAGATTGTCCTAATATACAAAGGGGATTTGAGGTTTGGTGGAGGAGGGCATTTTGGAGACGTAGTGGTGAGCAGGAAAGGACACGGCCAATAAGAATTACCACTGCAACCATTGAGAACTCGTAAAGATTTAGAGCTTCCACAATGCACGATATGATGGTGAAGAGGTGATGGTTTCTTATAGGTCAGTTGTGATCAGTTTGGTCCTGACTGCATATCAACGATTCTCATTCATCTTCCTTTCTAAACCAGGACCAACAATTCATGTTGGAGTTAAAATTGCATAGAGGTGGATGATGTGTTTTGAATCCTGAAAATTACCCAGGTTTAGTCTGGAAGAAGATTGAAAGAATTTGGGTGCAACTTCCATAATTTATTAGGATTAAACATAAATAGAGATTGCTTCTTTTGTTCAACTTGATACTTTAATTCGATACCTATCTTTCTTATTGCGTGTTATTTTTTTAGGTTAGGTGTATATCCAAATCATCATATATAACCTTGTTCTTTAAATTATGATCATCGTTTGAGTGAAAGATCACTTTTCTGAAAGGAGGTTCTTCTTCTTCTTTTTGAAAACCATGATCAGTGTTGGTTTTATGACAGAATATTGTGGACTGTTTGGTGTCTTTCACAATGCAGCTAACTCATGGGATAATTAGAGTTGCTGAGAAATGCAATGTGCTCTCACAGTGTTAATACTAGCGAATTTATGTGCTGGTTAATAATAGTGGTAGGCAGAACTAAACTTCGTAGAAACCTGTCATATCTCATCTCTTATAACCCCGTTAATTCGTGGTTCAGCTGGTGATAAGCGAACCTGCGAGTTTTTTTCTTTCTTTGTTGCCTGAAAAAACCTCATGTGTATGCTTTGTGGTCGAGAATCTTGAAACAAAGTTTAGACTTCAAGACAAGGTTTGACAATCTGCAAATCTACCGCCCAGCTTTACACAAGTTAAGAGTACCTGATGATGAAACTAGTGATCACGCGGAATGATCTCAAGGACTAGTAACAGGATGATCTCGCGGAAACTTAAAGGCTGTTGTCGTTGGAAGTTGAATCATGTTAGGGGATGCTTTTCTTATTACATCAGTAAAGTGATTCGTTTTCGTAGTTCTCGGGAATGACTTCTCTAGGGATTTTGTTGGGGAGAATATGTGACTGTCTTGTCCAGTTCATTTTCAGAATGGCTATTGATTTTGCTCTATCCTTCTGAGGGATTCCTATCCCATATTAAAAAAGTGAAGCTTTTCCTATTTCCTGGAAACACGTGCTAGGAAAAGGAGCGGTGCGATTTCCTGCCTTGAGTTAAGAGTCTAATTGTTTATTATAACAATCCTGTGGCAAAAGCTGTTAAAAGGTTCCTAGAGCTATGCCAAAATCCAGGGTTCCGAAAATAATTCAATACAAGGTTTTGTGAGCGCTGCCCTCTTCCGATGTTCATATAGTATCAAAGGGGTGTTAAAAAAACATAGACCCAGAAAACAAAGAAAATTGAGAAAAAAAATCAAATAAATTGATCAGAGAAAAAAAACCAAGAAAACCAATTTAAGAACAAGAAAAACCATTCGGCCGGTTCAGTTTTAAAAAGCTGAAATTGAGTGAACCGGTTCAACTGCATTTGAACCAACTGTATAAAATCACTATTGGCAGCCGCAACCCATCTGCCCCATCACTTTCCCCATTAGCCCATCTTCCTTCTACCCTTCGTGTTTCTCCTGTAGAAAATCTCTTACCACAATATGCTTCACCTGTCTCAATTATCTCCCTATTCAGTATTCTCTTACCACATTCTTCAGCCTGAGCCTTTCCTTTCTCAGCGAGTGCGATCTTTGGATCAACAATCCTTGTATAGACACTCTCAACTACATTTACTTGGCTTTGTCCATGCCAAACCAGTATTATCCATCAAGGCCTAGGAGCTAGGAATATTATTTTTTTGAATCGCAGGGTATCCTGGGCTAGCTTTTGCGCACTAGACAGAGTCCTTTTATCCTGAAACCAGCCTTTACACAGCTCTTATCCTATGGCCCCAAGAGATTTGTTGGCAGGGGATTCCAACTCCTAAGACTAAGAGGTAGGATGTTTGGTAATTGTTCTTGTGGATTACTTCTAAGAAAACTGGTCTGCCCTGCCCATTTGTAGAAAGTTCAATGCTTTCCTTTGGTTTTTACGACATTGAATGAAGTTGGATTTTCCTAAAATTATCAAGATGCCCCTGTCAAAATCCAAGAATTAAAAAAAAAAAAAACCACTCTAAGAAGACCAGAATACCCTCACAATTAGCCTTTGATTTTTTGAATTCCAAGAGTAATTCTACTATTTAACTATTTTAAT
Source organism: Populus trichocarpa (assembly GCF_000002775.5). Taxonomy (NCBI): domain Eukaryota; kingdom Viridiplantae; phylum Streptophyta; class Magnoliopsida; order Malpighiales; family Salicaceae; genus Populus; species Populus trichocarpa. The sequence continues at coordinate 8,101,525 of NC_037285.2, read as the reverse complement.
AAAAGGGAAAGACCATACTCTTATTGTTTTTTTTATCTAAAAAGACAAAAGAGCCCCTCACTTAAGGATTAGACAAATAAACCCCTCTATACATGTATATATTTTCTTTCTTCCAGGGATATGATCATACTCTTATTGTTTTTTTTTATCTAAAAAGACAGAAGAGCCCCCACTTAAGGATTTTTTTTTTTTTTGCTCTTAAAGGAAAAATAGTATTTATAATATAGCAAAAAAAAAAAGTCACGTGCCATTTTGCCTCCAATCAAATATGCAATACTGAATGTATCCCATAAAAAAATATTTTTACTTCTAATTGCATGCTTAGTCAGTTTTTTTAAGTAAGGGTAAAATTATTTTTTACTGTTTTAATTTATAATAATTTGTGTTTTAATAAACAGTGAAAAAATGATGACTGTTAGTTTTTTTTTTTTTTGGTAATGTCATGCACACATTTTCTTGTGCCATCAATGTTCTTTACTATGGCTATATGCTTGCGGTTCAAATAGAAAAACAACCCCCCTCCCCTCCCCTCAATCGGGTGAATTGAATCATTAAAATAACTAAGGAATTCTTTTTAATGATTAAAAAAGCTTGCTTTCTCTCTTTTTATGAGTTTAAATCATCAAGTTAATATTTAAGATGTGTTTGAAATTTTCATACTTGTTTTTTAAAATATTTTTTATTTGAAAATATATCAAAATAATATTTTTTATATCAATAAAAAATATATATTAAAAAAACACATAAAAATAATTTAAAACAAAAAAAACTCTATTTTTTTAAAAGCAAGATACTACCATAAAAGCAAATACTACCTAAAAATATTTATTAAATTATTCTGAATACATAGTCTATTTTTAAAAGTTTTTAGATAGAAAACTTAGTCTTAATTAAAATATAAAAACTACAAAATAGTCCAATGATATTTTTTATTACCAAATAAAAAACAAAAATCATTGAAATGAAGTTAGGTGCTTTCCTCTTAATCATATGCGGGTTTAAAGGACCAGTGCCCCTAGGGTCTAACTAATCATGCCTTGTGGATCACATATGATCATTATAATGTTTTATTAATTTCAAGGAATTGGTTTGGTGATTAAGAATTTTTTTTTCATAATTTTTTGGATTTAAACTTTGAAGTTAATATTTACTATTTAATAAATTTATTAAATTCTTTTACAGATGGTATAGAGTGAATTGAATTAAATTAATTATTATATTTGGAACGGAAAATATTTGAATTTTAAATAGAATTTAAATTATACAAAAAATTATAAAATCAAATTAGAGCCGATACTCTCATATTTGCTACATAATTCCAAATGAAAAAACAATGTTTCAAAAGTGTTCTTCTTCTTTTTTCTTCTCAAAAAAACCCTACAGAAGGTCCATTTAGACATAAATAAGCCGATTAGCAGATGATACGAGTTCTTCAAATCTTTTCTTACTTAAAATGCAATATGAATCTGTAGACGAGTATTGAATATAGAGGTGTGCAAGTTCTCTGCATTGTTGATTCCAGTTAATTTGTACATAACCACCATGATTGGATGCAAATCTTGTTTTCCTTTTATTTTTCCTTGATTAAACTTATTATTATTGATGAACAATCTTTCCCCCATGTCAGATCTAGAAAAACTTATCAAGGATGTTGTGCCACTCATTAGCTATGCTGTGAGGAGAATTAAATTTTTAACATAAAAATTATTTAGATATTGTTAATATATTTTTAACAAACAAAAAAAAACTATATGAAAATTAACTTAATATAACCTGGTTGATTTAATAAATTTAAAGACAACCAAAATGAGCGTTAAAAATATTGTTTGATTTTAAAAAAAAAACAAGATAACATGTTTTTTAAAATATTAAAATGACAACATAATAGATTGACTCGGATCAACTTGGTTTAACCTGTTAAATCTGCTACCCAGGTCATAAGACCCTAATAACACTATAGAAAGAAAACAAAAAAAAATATTAAACCAAATTCTCAATCAACCCAATGTTGAATAATGAAGTTGAAAACAACATTCAACTAAAAATACGAGTCAAGTCAACCGGAGTTAACCCCATAGAAAGAAAATTAAAAAAAAATTATGAAACTTAATTTTCAATCAATCTAATGCCGAAGGGTAAAATTAAAAAACAGATCAATTAAAAAAAGAAAATAAAAAACCATATGAGTCAACCCAAGTCACCAACCAAACTCGTAAACTGGTTCATGAGATTGAGATAACCTTATAAAATGCAAGTTGAGAAAAATTATGAAGTCTAATTTCTAATCAACATAATATTGAAAAATAAAATTAAAAATACAACCAACTAAAAACAAGATAAAAAAACCCTGAAGACCAAAATAAATATTAGAGGATTAATTTTTTTAAAAAAAGTTTGATTTAAAAATAAAGTGCTAAAAAATTTTGAAGACCAAAATAAAAAAGTGCTTGGCTTTTCATTGTTCATCGTTACGATGAAAAGACAAGCTCTTTTAATATATGTAACTAGATTATTGGTTCGCGCCACATTGCAGGTTGAGTAAAAAAAAATAATGTAAAAAAATATCTGGGCATTGCTAGTATTTGTTTTCTAGTTAAAAAAAAAATTAAAACCGTGTGAGAATTGATCCGATGTGACTTGATCATCTTGACAGGTTCATAGATAATTTGGATGACCGATAAAAATATAATTTGACTCAAAATAAATATTTAAGATGAGATTTCTTTTAATAAACATTGAGAAAACAATATATTGAATCAATTTGAGTCGATTTAAGTTAATATGTCAATCCACATACCAAGTCATAAGGTCATGATAACCCCATAGAAAAAAAATCAAAACAAATTACGAAACTTAATTTTCAATAAATCTAATATTGAAGGATGAAACTGAAAAAAAATATAAAAAAAACCCAAAAACACTACTCGAGTCAACCCAAGTTAACGTGTAGAATCCGAGATCAAATCATGATACAAGGATAACCCAATAGAAAGAAAATTACAACAAATTATGAATCTTAATTCTCAATCAACATTGTGTTGAAAGATTAATTTGAAAAACAAATCAATTAAAAAAGAACATAAAAAATGACTCGAGTCAACCAGAGTTAACCCGCCAAACCTATGACCCTAGTAATGAGATGTGGATAACCTCAAAGAAAACAAATCAAAACAAATCACGAAGCCTAGTTTCAAATAAATCTAATATTGAAGGATAAAATTGAAAAAAAAAATCAATTAAAAAAAGGAGAAAAAAACTTGAGTGAACCTGTCAAACTTGCAGTCCAAATCATGTGTGAGATAACTTCATAAAAAATAAATTAAATAAATTATAAAGTATGATCTCTAATAAATCTAATATTGAATGATAAAATTAAAAAAATATTTATAAAAAAATATTCCAATTATTAGTGTAACGTCAGGAGGGGTACAATAAAACCCCTCCTCCTTTAGTTTTTCTGTTAATATATGTATTTAGTTTTCCCTTTCGGATTTTACCTTTGCAATTTTTCTGTGTGCTTCTGTACAATATACATAAATCAATGTAAAGATGTTCATGAAATAGTTTACCGCAAATTTCAGAAGGATGGGAAGCGGGGTGTAAGGGTGTGGTGGCCTTCTTCTCCCCAGGTATGAGCACAGGAAACAGTACCTGGTGTGAGTCAATATTACTATTTTTTCTACATGCTGAGAACACAAACAAAATTCCATATTATGGGCATGGAACTAAAAAAAAAGAATTATCATGTTTCACTTGTGGAATGACTGTTCCATTAGTAGAGAAGAGAGTTTCCTCTGCCAATTTCTTCTTATAACTTGTGCCCGTCTGTCTCTGAAGAGAAGTCCAGCTACAGCTACAGCTACAACGCTCTGGGCTTTAGCATTAACCTTTCCGACTCTATTTTTGAAGTGTAAGTTTGGAATAAGCCCACTCAATTTCAAGGCTGGCAAATGCTATTGTACACCCAGGGTGCTTTACGCTTTGTCTTGTTTCCTGGTCAGAAAGAGCTAGGAGATTGTACATGCTTGCACCTGTACTGATGAACCTCTCTAGGAAATAAGTGGTGATGAACTTCTCTGGGAAATAAATTGTTGGGCGACAAATTCAATTTGCCCACCTCTTTATTGCCTTGCATATACAGGTTTTACATAGTCACCTTATAAAATTCATTGACTGAGAAATATCAATAATTATATTTATAAAAAATATTAACAAAATCCACTTATTATATGAGATATTCATTCAATAACCCATATTTGTTTTTACAAGTTAGTTCTAAAATTAATTTCTAGATTTGATTAGCCAAAAACCGTAGTAATTGACAAAAGGTTGTCGATTATTTTGAGCAAATAGCATGAAAAGTAGATGGTTGACTTTAATTTATATTGTATTTTAATTGGAGTTAATATTGATGCACTATTCTCCCAAGGTATCTGATTTTCTCTCTCGCAGTATCATAGCAATTTGATATTGTCATTTATCTTGGCATGTATGGGCTAGGACGTAATTTTCTTTCGATCTTTAATCTTTGGTCTCACAGACTAAAACCCCCTTGCTCAGTAATGGGTTTTACCTTAATAAAAACAAAGATTGAGAAAAATGGTGAAAATTTAAGGGGATAATAAATAACAAAATCGATCCTAGCCAGCCCTGGACAATAAATATATGTTACTAGCTATCTATTCCATGCTCTGCTGCGGTTTGTAATTTTTGTTTTAAAAAAATTATTTGGCATGTAGGTTATTTTAATGTTTTTCTTACATAAAAAAATTCAAAGTATAAATCAAAATGTTTATGAAAACATCTAATTAAATACACTGATAGCTATATATGTAAATAAACAAAAAAAAAAATCGTTAACAACAACCAAAAGAGAAATTAAAAAAATTAAGAGATAAATATAAATTAAGATATTCAATCACATAAAATGAGATATTTACTTGATTATCTTTACTAAACTTGTTTATTTAAATCAATAAAAGATAAATTCACACCTAAAAAAATTCATGATCTAAAAGATAAAAACAAATGAAATTGATTGAATAGATTCATATAAAAAATATTATGTAAGGTCGAATGTATCAAAAATATTACTTAATGTGTATCTTAATGTGTATCATTCTTAAGTCTCCTCGCAAAAAAACTATAATCTCAATTGAATCTCCTATTTAATTTTAATTAGATGGTACTCATTTACACTAAATTTGGGACCGTACGTGATTAATCAAACAAAGGGGTTTGATTGGTGAACTTCGAGAAGAAAGGGACTTGATTGGGATTTGTTAGTTAAGGGGCTTAATCGAAAGTGTTGTAATATTTAAGAGCACTTTCATTCCATTTTCAATTCATAAATATACCATAATTATTGATTTGATTTGTTCTCTCTTTTCACGACATGAAAAAATATGTTGGTCCTAATTCTTTACACTTGAATCGCTTAATTATTATTTCAGAAAATTGACATGTCTACTTATATTTTAAGTTTTGAAAGTATAAAAATTCATTTTAAAATTATAATAATAAAAAAAATAATTTTAATTAGAAAACTATTTTATAAGACTTTCAATTATTTTTTTTAACAATCCGAGTTTGAATTTTAGAATTAATAATTAGAAAAATTTATTCTATCAATACACTAGATTAAAATGAAAAGAATATCCTTAAAATCGTTCAAATAAAAAATTGAGTTTCATTTAATGTGCAAACTAATTCAAAAACATCTCTTATTATTGAGAAAAATCTCATGTGGAAAATGCATTTCTTAACTATCCAATGACATTGCTCGCAAAGGTAGTGTTAATTACGAACTTGTTGGTGATTAACAATACAAACAACTATATTATATTAAGCATCCGTACAAAGATCAATCAACCTTCTTCTTTTTTTTGAGATATAAACCCAGCAAATGAAGTGTGTACGCTAAACATGAGCAGAGAAAAATGGAGAAAGAAACCAAACAAATTAAAACATATATACATGTTAACGTACAGATCCACTCGAGACAAAAGATCACCAAAAGAAATTCTTTGTTTTCTGGGTTTTTTTTTTTATTTTTCATCTGCATTGACTTTAGTCTTGTCGGTGACGAATTATCTTAAAGAGAGGAAGGCTGATGGATAGATGAATATAGAATAGGGTCAAGATACCGTGCAAGTTTGGATTTGTAACCTAAAAATCTTTCTTTTAGGGTTTTAAATTACTATAATTTAAGCAGCATTCACCAAAATTGAATGGCTGCTGTCAATGATACTTGATTTATTAATATTCCCAACGTACGCAAAACGGATGATAATTGAACAGGACTGCATGAAAATGAAATATATTTATTATTGATTTGGTAGAAGATGATCAGAATATTCGTAATAATTAATTAGTAGCTGATTTCACGGAAAAAGTAGAGATTAAATGCTACTTGTCTCCCCTGTTGCATTACCTTGTTCTACTAAGATAAAGATTTAGTTGAGGAATGCGCAAGCTGTTTCGGACACCCACGTTAAATTAAAAAAAAAAAAAACTGTACTTGGACTGGTGGGAGTTAGATTAAATCAAAATGGATCATAACTTTCCTTTTTCTTCTTTCACTTCTTAAGAATTAATCTCTATATATATGTATGTATTGTTAAGTTAATGATGAGGCCTATATATATATATATATATATATATATATATATATATATATATATATAATGATAATAACTTATTGAATCCATTTTATTTTATTTTATTTTATTTTAAATAATGTTTGGGTTCGGATTAATTTTTATGTACCATTCCACGACTTGGAACGAAAACCTTAGAAATCTCATATCTTAACAACTTCAGCAATGAAGAAACATTCAAAATTTATCTAATTTAATTATCTAAGTTTTGTCAATATCGAATAAATAAATTCCTGTTGAATTAAAGTAGGTTTAAATTTGACCAATCATCTGAAATTCTAGAATGATGATCAAGTCACTGTGGTTGGTTAACTATGATATTTTCTTAAATTAATAACTATATAGTACTCCAAATTAGCTATGGATCTAATCTAATGTTAATGTCCCCTCGCTAAGAAAACCTGGTTTTACTGATTATAAAAGTTCTCTGATATTCACAAATTCGGTTTTTGGTTGAATTGACTATATCTTACCATAGAGATATTTGTATTTACTCTTAACTTACAAATAATTTAGAGCAGACTACCAAACCACTCGTATTATATATGAATTACTACAATATTCTATGCCCAAATAATCTAAATTAAACCATATTACAAAATAAAAAACCGCACCAACTTGATATGGCCTTAAATTCCATGATCTTGACAAACGAGGACTCGCGCTAACCATTAGAAAAACAATATATATAATAATGACAGATAATCGAAATGTAGAAAATTCAAAGGGTGTTTTGCTGGTGACAGTATTGTCACTATTGACATATTGGCTAATCTGGTCCCTCTTTCGATGATGATCATGAGCCTTCCATGTATATACACCACTATTAAAAAAAAAAAATTAACAAATACAAACAAAAATATAATATAATTTTTTCATCAGTAAATTATAGTGATTTTTCAATAGAATATACCCTAAATGTATCTATTAATAGATACCAATAAAAACATTTTATTCATATAAACCAAAGGAATTATAATGTGAATAGAAGAAATGGAAAAAAAAAGCTAAAAAAATCCGATGACGCGTTATTTTTACAGATAAAGTTACTGACGGATTTAAATTTGTTAGTAAATCCATATGTAATATTTAATTTATGACCTGACAAGCGACACTTCTCTCTCCCTCCCTTATTTGTTTTTCTTCCTCTATATTTTCTGCAACAAACAACACACATCTCCAATTTTATGACAAATCAACCTCCCACTACAAACCCGATCACCCCAATACTTTGTTTGTCAATATCCATGTTCTGATTCAAATTTTATTGAGGATCCCCACTTCAAATAAGCAAAACTACCTATTTTTTTATTTGAATTTATTTTAAAATGTTAATTTTTATTGCATATTTTTGTTGTATCTGTATTGTTTTTGTGTTTATTTGTTTTAAAGCTTTTTCCTATTTTTCAGACCGTCGTATGTCTCAGAAGTTGTGTGAGTGAAATATATTCAGCACGTGATTTCAGAATATTTAGTGTGAAGATCACACTCCGGTGCGGAGAATCAGAACCAGCATGTTCATGGTTCAAGTACCACTAACATCGAAGGCTCTGTTTTGTTTGTTTTACATGCAAAGCGGATAGTAAGATTTTTTTTTAATTACATCTGTTTTTTTATTTGTTATTCTCTATAAATATATTTAAATAATAACAATTTTCTCTAGCAGGCTACAGTTCTTTGAGGCGAGCTAAGCCCGATGGAGCTTTTTGTGAAAACACACGAGCAGAGTGATGACCGCTAAAAAAGAGTGTATCGACTCGTGGATAGCCGAGCTCAGCACTTTATGGTATGTTGGTCTTCAACCATTTTTTTTTAAGTTATTATTTTTCTGAATTTGCTGAGTTTTTTTTTTCCAGGATACATGTAACATCCAATTTAAGGAGAGGTATGAGAACAATCATTCGACCCGTCTGGATATCGATCTGGATTTGTGGTTGGAGGCATAATCATTCGGTGGACCTGATAGAAAGTATACGGTCTCTCTAACATTAAGGGCAAATACTTGCGGACAACCTGCAATATTTCAAATACTGGATGCTCACAATCAGTTCCCAGCACTCAAACTCTGAAGTTCAGGCAATTTTAGACCAACAAGCTCAAGCTCAGATGACCCATCTTATTGTTGATTATGAACGACTCAGTGTTGAGACGACCGAACTTTGACAATTGGTAATAGAAATGAGATCACAGATGGATGGTACATGTACTCCCCTTTATTTTCCCTATGGTACCGGCAAAGACCCTTCCCCTCCTCCTCCTACAGTGCCTCTATTTCAGATTAATTGTATTTGAACTTATACATATTTAAATTTATAATAAATATCTTATTTTTATATTTATTTATTTTAATTCAATTATTTTCTACTTTTTTAAAAAAATTAAATTATTACTGACAGAGTTACCCATTGACTAAGTCAGTTAGTTTATTCTAAAAAGTTGAAAAAGAATTACTACAAATTTTACGGCTACTCTTTACTCACCGATAGAATTACAAATGATTTGTTTGATAGTTATATGTCAAATTCACCGAAGAGAAGACTGACAAACAAAAAAAATCACTAATGAAATTATATATGATTTTTCTATCATTGATATGTTATAGTCATTGATGAAAATACCAGTGGAATAAAGCGGTTAATTTTTTTTTTTGCGTGCTTTTGCCATTAGTAAATCCGTTGGTAAAATTATTATTGATGGACTCATCGACAAACCACAAGTCACCAATAAGAGTTTTCCCGACAGAGTATTGCCATCTATGAGCTCGTCGGTTAAATTCGTGCCGACGAATTGAGATTATAAATACCAACAGAAAATTCTATCGGTAAATCTAAAAATAGGTTTATGTTATTTTATGTGTTGTATAATTATATTTTGAGCAATTCCTATTTTACTAATGATAATTTCACTTCACTTGAATATAATGGATACTATAGGAACTAACTAGATGTTTTTTTTATGAGTAGTTATTTTATTAGATGAATAATAAATAAATATGAATATTGTTAAATCCAACTCGAGACTGACTCGACATATACATATTATTTTTTATTAAATAATCAAGTAATGAATATCTAAAATGAAAACCCAATAGATTGGATGGATGAATATTTAAAAGTTTTTACTTGATAAATAATTAATGGAGTATAAACATAATAAAAATCTTATCCACGAGTATTCATTTTCATCCATATCTACTTTTAATGGCATTTATGCTTATTCTTATCATTATAAATGTGCATGGAATTCTAGCTATATATTGAACCAATCGAACAAGTACATGCGCTGAAAATGCTCTATATTGTCCACACGATGTAATGGTTAAGCCGTTGAGGTATCAATTATGGGCAGAGATGTTAGATTATATTAATGCTCAATTCAATTGTGTCAACATGAGAGGGAATATGTATGTGATCAACAAGGTGCGTGGCTTTTTTCTCTGACTTCGTGAATGACAAACGCGTGCCTTGTGGATGCCAAGTATTCAAAGAAACTACCCTTTGACATCGGCAACACACTGAATTATATGGGCAACTGCCATTTCACTGCTCTCTCGAGAACATCATAGATTATGTTCATTATCCACATTAGTGAATTCAAATCAATAGCAAGGGTTTTCGTTCATGCCTGAATGCCGTAGGTTTTGGTTTTGTTCTTGGATTGACATATTGTCAAGTACCTCTCTTTGCTCAAATTATATGAATATATCGTGATAAAAAATAGTAATGTGATTTTAATCAATTGGTGTTTAGATTAGTGGTAATCTTCCAATAAAAAAGGAAATTATCGTCATCGAAAATAAAATTACGAGTATATTACTTGAAGAAATTTCATGTCTGTACACCTATTCCATTGAAAATAAAATTATCAACGAAAAAACAAATGAAAACTTGTCATCGAAAAATATATCGTTAATGATTTTTATTTCATCGGTAGTATAATCACCGATGAACTTATTGATAGAATTATCGTGCCAAACAAAAAACTTTATTGGCATCAATTCTCTTGGTAAATCCATTAGTGATTATGACATATTACCTACAGAATAAACCATTGGTAAATTCATTGATGATTATATGTATATTACCAACAGAATTAATTCATCAGAGAATCACATATAATAGTGGCAAGTCCCATAAATTGGTTTTCAACTCTCTGATGGACATAGTCTATAGATAATTTCATTGGTTTTTCAAAATCCATTGGTATTATATGTAGTTATTTTCTTAAAAAAAGAACAATAAAATTAAACAAATTAAAATAAAAGAAAAAAGAAAAAAATTGTAATATTAATTTTAAAAAATATTATTAAATACATAGAAGTTAGAGGAGGAGATAGAGGCAGATCTTCGCCGAAACCAGGAGAGCGACGAGGGGGAGCACAAGTACCAGTGAGAGTTGCCAATAGTTGCTTGACGACATTCATTTTATTCCTCAGTTGGGTCATCTCAGCTTGAACTTGTTCTCGTAAAAGTGTCTAGACGGTTGATGATTACTAGCTCGATCTAGATTACGAGGTCCCAACGGTCGAGACACTACGACCCACTCACATATCCTTTTCCACAATATTGGAGATACCATAAATCGGATTTATATCAAGTCCACCAGTAGATCCGGTCTCTAACCAAAAATTTAGATCAAGTTCTAGATGGGTTGAATGATCATCCATGTATCTCTCACACAGTCAAGTGTTTTATGTTTCCTAAAAAAAAGTCAACAAATATAAAAAAATAACAACTTTTTAAAAAATATTGAAATCCAACTTACCACAAACTTCTAAGCTCGATTATCCACGAGTTGTTGCACCCTTTTTTGTCTGTCCTCCTTCCATATGTGGGTTTCAACAAAAAAGTTCCATTGATCTTGGATCACGCCCAAGCACCGTAGCCCACAAAATAAACCTAATATTAGTTAAACATTTTCATATTATAGATTAATTTGTTTTGCACATGAAATGAATGGAATAGATCTTCCGATGTGCATGGTCATGTAATCATGAATCTTCTTTGTCCGGTTATTTGAACCGGATTGTGACCACCTCAAGAAACACTCGGATATCACTTGCTGGATATAAGCATCCTAGATACGTTTTATATTTCATTGAAAACCGAGGATGAACACTATTAAACTGCTTCTAAGCTTCACCATCAAAAGGGTGCACTATAACTCCATCCTCCGTATCATGTGAATGATGTCGTGTCATATGCTCAACAGTCTTTGAAGACATGAATAGCATTTGCAGCCTATGAGCGATTGGAAAGTATCTTAGTTTTTTATGTGCGACAAGAGTCTTTCCCCTACTAGTTTTGGGTTTAAACCGAGCATGCCCACGGGTTCTGCACTCGGTAAAATCTATATTTTCACGGTATTATAACATGCAGAAGTTTGGACACATAATTTTCTAGTATCCTAAGCAAAAGGGTTTCATCATGAATTTAGCATCATAGAAGTTCTCTTTCAACCTATTCCTTTCAAGTAAAAAAGTTCTCGCCCATTCAATAATTCTGTCATAACCAGCCTCACTCAGCCCATGATGTAACTTGATGGTGAACATTTATGCAACAATCGATAATTTATTGTGATTTGTGCACCCATCTTATAATGGTTCATTGGAATCTTTCAAAAGTTTAAAAAACCTAGTTGCAGCTGCCTTTGGTTCTTCATCAACACTTGAATATTCACATGCATAATCCTAATCCATTCATATTGTATCCATTGTCATATTCCTATAAGGATAACTACTATCATTTATAACTTCATGCACATTACTAAAACTAGAAGTTAAGCCACTTATCCTTTCTATTATGGTCTTGTAAGGAACATAAAGTTCTCTGTGTGCAAACCAACATAAGTATTTTTCAATGAACCTTTTGGTAGAAGATGTATCGTAATAATATTTGGATTGAAAAACTTTTTATTTTTATACTTCTTATATAGACATTTAATATCGCCTTCACTAATATTTATTGGATTAAATATTGTGTAATTAATAAAACTCATAACCCTATTACACTAAAATGTAAATATTCATCAAAGAAGAAGAACATATTATTTAATGTTCATGTAAGAGAAGAAAAGAAGAAGAAGAATATATTATCTACAGTGCCTTCATAACTTGAGCAGAGCATTGTAGAAAACACCATATGAACAAACAAAAGTAGGAAACACTGAATTTATTGATTATAAAATGGACCACAAAATTTGATTGTACGATTGCCTCTTTGCCGGAGGAACCCCACCTATACATAGGTGGGACGCTAGCCGCTAGGTAATTTATTGGCTGGGTTCCCACTGGTATCTCTGGGCACACTAGGCAAAGTCAAGTTAATTATTTCACGAAAAGTCGCTGCATATTCTGTGAAGATCATTCAACACTAGCTTCCTATTAGAATTCACTTTTTGCTTTGACAAAAACACCGGCTAGCTTTCACATGTCCTTACCTTGATCTTTCCTCAGCTATATTTATATGTTTCACTATCAATTATATATTGTGACGAACACCTGTACAGATGAGCAAGACAATTCTAACTTCTAGATCTTTATTTTGTAGGTCCTCGTGATGGGTTTTCTGATTGATAATTGGGCAGTTAATTTCATCGATTGACAATTAATGTTATACAGGTTAGAAAACTGGGTTTCGAGTTTCAAAATCTCTGAAGGGACAAAATATCAGGTGCAGGGACCCTGGAGTATAATCACACATGAACTATCAATAGTGGCTACAAGTACAATAGGAGGCCACCTTAGCAGGCAGGTTTCAAAGTTTGGTGTAACTTAATGTGTTGATCAAGTACTACAGAAGAATATATATATATTCTTCCCAAAAAAATGTGATTAAATTTATCGAGTCATGAGTAGGTATAGACCTTGGGTGGTCAAGTTGCATCGAAAGATTGTATGATCAAATTTCTTCAAGGACTAGTTTTACTGAACATTCAAATGCAGAAGGTCAGAAATCATTTTTCAAAGAATTTCACGCGTTTTCGAATAAGTGAATTCAAGAAATTTCGTGCTCTAAACTTTGTGGTCCAGGGGTGCTTTGAGAAGGACTCGAAACCAAACATACAAGTGAGACTGGCGGGGGGTAAACCTAGATACGTATTGTACACTACGGTCTCTTTTCTGTTGGGCTTATGGAGCATGCTTCTTCAATGGTAGAAGAAACAGCATGCCGTATCAAGTATGACCAAATGCAATGACGAGTAGTATAACTTAACTGGCCAGATTTTATATTTATTTTTTAGATATTACCAGTTTGAGTTTCACAAACCTCAGGGTCATTGAAAGCTTACATGGTCGTTAATTTTAAAACCCGTGAGATTAGTCGAAATATGCACAAGCTGGTTCAAACATCCATATTAATAAAAAAAAAAGAGCAAATACACCTTGACGAGTCTATATATAGGGTGCCACTCCTACCCTTTTTTTGTAACCCGAAAAAAAAAACAAAAAGAGTAAATCCCACTGATAAATCACGTTATCCAACATGGTTTCAAAAAAAAAAAAAATCAAGGTATATCGATGAGATTCACATTGTTCAATTTAACTCACTCTTGAAACGAGAGGAGTTATCCTTGTGCGCTGTATAGGCCTAAATTAGGGTCGCCTTGTTGTATAAGCTCGTGAATATAGGCCTAAACAAGGATTCTCGTTAATTTAATTTTTTTTCTCTCTCATTTATCACATCGCTCCAACATACTTGCAAGTAAATGTCAAAGACTCAAAGTGATATCATCTTCTTCTACTTGTAAGTAGCACAAGGTTCGAATTTTCTCACGTAAGATTTTGATATTCAATGGCCCTATAATGGAGTAACGACAACAAATGTTTGCCAAGGATCAATTAATTCATTTCTGAAAACGCACTATATATGAGAAGAAAAAACAATTAATTAATTGGTTCCCCTCCCAAATCTTTCCAAGAAATCCTTCCATCTTTTTTTTTTTTTTAATTTTTTCCCTCTTGATTGGAATATTCTCAAAGGGGCCTTCCACAAGCTTGCTAACAGAATAAAAGGGACAAACCCTCCATGAATTATTTATTACATTTGCTTTATCCTCGCATTGATTGCTTCACTATTTTGTTTTTCATGGAAGCAACGAAGAAGAAAAAACTCAAACGATAGTATGGTCGTGACTAACAGCTGATCACCAATTTAGTTTCTTGACAATTCCAATTTCCAAATATACACATCTATGATTGAATTGTCGTTGGTGTCAAGAAGACTAGGCCAATGCCTGATTGCAGTATTATTTGCCAAAAAGACTAGAGTGAAAAGGGATCGATCGGGAGTTAATTGAACACTGTCAATTTCCTTTTCTTCCTTCTCCTTTAATCACCATATGCAATTTCAAGTTCCCTTAACTTTTTAATTTTAAATTAGTAATTGATTTCCCCCCTTTTATCTTAATTTGATCATATATATTCGTTATAAAGAAAAGACAATTAATTTACAGCAAATAGACGGTGTATTAGTATAAAAGACCTGCTAACAAATTTATATTCGAAGATGTGAGAATAAGAATTTAATGCTATGTCATTTAGGTTGACATAATTAAAAACAATGGACTGATTTTTATTTGCAACATTTTTAATCCAACAGTCAATCTCTAATTAATAAATTAAGTACAAATTAAAGACGTACAATTAATTCACCAAAAAAAGAAACACGGAAGAACTCTCTAGCGACTTCGTTTATGTGAATCAAGCCAATGATATGCACACCTGGTTTGTACAATAATAATTGTCTCTTAAGAAAATGCATAGGAAAACAATACGAGTAGCTTTTGCACAAAGTGGCCTGGTTCCCCAGATTTGATAGGAATACTATAGCCATCGAAGGTAAAACATGGTACTCCATGCAGCCGCCGTCAAGAAGGGCGAAAGAATTTGTAATCACTGACGTTATAATTCCATGGCAGCAATGTTAGGTTTTCCTCGTCTACTATTATGATGGATCGATTGACATTATAATTCCTTGGCATCAATGTTGTCCTCGTACTATATAATATGATGGATTGACATATACGATAATATTGAACCATACAAGGCATAGTCTTATTCTGATAGTCCTCATTTCCTGAAAACAATCCTAATTAACACATATACACACACAGTTTTGTCAAATCTTTCTTTTTTTATTGTACTTTATAGACACAAATTAATTACCAATTAAAACATATTTATTAAAAAAATGGCAAAATTCAAAGATAAGAAACTAGAATGAAAAATACAGTAAAAAAAGATGATTTTGCTAAAATTAGGGCCAAAGTATACTTTAGTCCTCCAACTTTTCAGATTATAAGTTTTTAGTCCCTAACAATTTATGAAATTTAATTTTGATCTCAAATTTTATTTTTCTTAATTTTTTGTCCCTGGTTTGAGAGAGGAGAGAGAGTGTTGTTAGATTCCGATGGTAGAACGAAAAAGTCTTGATTGAGACCGATTTTGACCATGAAAGTGGGCGATTTTGGTTTCAATGGGGCTACTTTTGATTAATAAAGCTTGGACAAGGTGTTGTTTTCCCCTTAAGCTTGCCTAAAATGGTGGATCTAAACTGAAAAAAAAAAAAAAGTTTTAGATTGATTGTAGGTTTTGGAGACAATTTTCAGGTTGTTAAAGGCTATTGATATGTTTTACAAGGTGTTGATGGTGTTTATATGATTTTTTCGGGTCGAGATGTGGTTAAAAATGAGTTTTTCTTGGTCTAAAATGGACTAGCCTGATTTTCTAGCAATCGAAGGTCATAGGAATCTAGGTAGTAGAGGCGACACATCGCCTCTATTTTTTTTTCAAATCATTGAGAGGTGGACGACCTGTCATCCGTTCCTTAAGAAAAATTAAAAATATACATATCTTAAGGCCAGGTGTGTGTCCAGGCCCGCGCGCCTGAGTCTTTTTGTGGAGGCCCAAGAGCTATGGGCCTTCCTAGCCCGAGGCCTTTTTCTCTGTTTTTTTTCTTATCCGTTATAATTGCATTTGTTTTTTTAATTGTTCTTCTCCTTTTTTTTTTCCTAATTTCATCGCTTATATTGGGTTGATAATTAATTGGTCAACGTAATTTGTTTCAATTTAATTTTTTTCCAATCATTTTGATATTTTGTTGGTTCTTAATTTTATAGATATTTATTTTAGATAATAAATTATTAAAAAAAAATTGTTGAACCCCATTAAGTTCATTACTCAAGTCATGTGTTTGGCTGGTGTACTGTGGCTGGGTCAAGATCGGGCTTGATAATTTTTTATTGCATAAATAGTTCTCAATTTATTTAATTAGATGTATACATGAACTTTTTATAAATTCAGTTTGGGATTTTTTTATATACAAAAACACATCATAAAAGTCTATAAATATTTTTTTTTTAAGAAGAAAAAATATTCAACCCTTAGTAAAGCACAGGTCAGATAGTTACTATATATATATATATCATAATGTGCTGGGTATTTGTCCTCTAAATGAAAGAAACAAATAGCCATAGGTTGAAAATGCAGCAAACAAACATTAAAGTGGGACATGTGAATAGCCCCCCTGTTCTCTCTTCTGTTAAGCCTCAACTTTAAAGACCTCGAGACGGGGGCATGTGGCTTAGACTTGTAGTTTTCCTATCTAACACACACACACCATCACTTCCTATATATCAAAGTGATTGGGCATGTCAACTTCTTCTACCGCACGTCCGTTGGCTAAAACTTCGAAGCAAAATGACAATAAACTAATTACTTATAAAAGTTTTACCATCGAAATGATATCAAAATTCTTAATCATTACAAGGAAAAGACAATCCCATATATTTTTTTCTTTTTGCAAGCCCTAGGTAGACTACTTCTACCAACAACTTCATGGTGTTGAACACGTATTTTTTTTCTCTTTTTTTTTTCTAATTTGATTGATCACACGATATTATCGAATCAATATTCGGATTATCGATCCGATCAAAGACAGAATGACTAGTCTATTAATGAATAACTGCATTAGCTTGGTCCTGGAATTATACAAACACTAGCTGGGCACATTCTAATACAGTTTTCCATGTAATCCTTGTCTTCCGACACTACATTATTGATATTTAATTTTTCAATTTGAAGATTTAAATTTATATAGAAAAAGATAGTGCATATATTTAGCTTTGCTTTGCTTTATTAATTTGTGTGTGTTTGGTAACGTGGTGTAAAGTGTTTTTCAAAAATATTTTTCAATTAAAAATACATCAGAATAATTTATTATATATATTTTTTTATTTTTAGCATTAGCACATTAAAATCATTGAAAAACACCTAAATACTTCAATTTAATGTTTTTTTCATGCAAAAAACACTTTGAAAAACATATCAAATAACAAAAGCAAACACTCCGGCCCCAACCAAAAACCTAATAGTGATTGTCGCACATGTGCGGCGTCACGACGAAAATTTCTACTTCAAATCTAAAATGTATATATCTATCTAGCAAATATGGGGAGACAAGAAATTCTTATCTTTTATCAGTGAAAAATGGAATGGGAGTCGCCACCTAGTATTTTGGTCACTAGGAACCCTAACTGGTCTTAGAGATCGGGTACGGGGACTGATTGCGTAAAGGAAAGGTATTAGCACCCCAAATACGTCTTACCTAAGGTAAGCTGCATTGTTTGATTGTCTGATAAAAAGCTAAGTTGTTATTGTATTTCTAGTTGTTGGTCTATCTATGGTTTAAGAAAAGTCCTCCTCAGTAAGGAGATTCTTATCTTATCGGGTAAAACCTAACCGTTCTAACATCTACATGAAAAATATATTTTTAATATCAAGAATACGTTTTACGTATAAATTCGTAATCCAGATACTAAAAGAAGACAAAAAGATTTTTTGAGAATTTTTGAAATATTGGCCTAGTTCTCATGGCTCTAACAAACTTGTTGTTACAGCCAAAGTGCATACTAATACATATATTTTTTGAAATTTTCTTTGTTGTATGAAAATATGATGTGATGATATATATATATATATATATATATATTGGAGAGACTAGGCCGTATGCATGAAAACAAAACATTTTTTTTATGTCTTGATGAAAACCGGGTATTTTAATATTGGATTTGTATCTTTCCGGTATAAAAACACAAACCAATATTACGCAATTGTGATAAAAATACAAACCAATATTACGCAATTCGTCCCTACTGCCGCCCTATCGCTGTGCGTGGGGAGCGACGCCAACCGGCCCTGCCACGGCGTCGGGCTAGGCAGCCAACGAGCGTGGGTTTGCAGAGCACGTCCTTGCTGATTTTTCATCATGAGGGGGCGTGCGTGAGGCTTTGGGTTTTAGGCAGAAGCATGCGAAGAGAGAGAGGCAGGAAGAATTAAAGAGAAAAAAACAAAAGTTTCATTCTTCCCCTGCTGCACGTCCAGGGGAAGAAGAAAGAGGAACAATGTCGCTCAAAACGACACTATTTTGCTCTTTTTTTTTTGAAAAGCATAAAACGACGTCGTTTTGGACAAAACGCGCCGTTTCATTTAAATATGGCGCCAACATGTCAACTTCCAAATCAGTCCTTAAAAATCACCGCCCTTATAGTTGGCCGCCTTTTTCACTTTGGTCCTTGGTCTCGGATTTCCTCAATTAAGTCCCTAATTGGCCATTAAACTTCGATATTTATGCAATTAAGCCCCTGATTTGACCAAATCAACTCTTAAAAATTATAATTTGCCCCCAGAACTTTAATTGCTTCCAATTAAAGCCCAAATTGACTTAAAAATCAATTTTTCTTGCAATCAAACCCTCTAAAAATTCAATTAAACCTTCAATAAAATCCAATTTTGGGCTTTTCTCCTCAAATTTAAATTTTCTTTTCCAACAGGGCTCTCATCATTCAAGAATATACTGTTAAAATTTCAATCTTTGTATTTTTAACCTCCTTAATCAATTTTTCTGACCATTTTCTGAGCGTCCCCGCCTCCTCTTATATTTTTTTTTCTAATTTCTTTCGGCTATATATTTATCTATTATTATTATTTATTTTTATTTTATTTTATTTTATTTTTATTTTTGTGTAGGGACCCAAAAATGGGTTACAACAGATGCCCCCTCTTTATAATACTTACGGAGTAGGGGTTTTGCGCAGTAAGTTTTATAAAGATAAACCAAAATGGAACTTTCGAAACTGATCTTGTCGAAGCATTGATCGATCTGAAACTTTGTCTTTACGACAATCCTCCTCAGCCCAAAAACTATGATCAAATCAAAACTTAGTCATCTCGAGATCCCAATCTAGCGATCCTCTGAATTCTAACTTCGGTTTGATTAACATGGAATTCCATCCGAGATCCCTTTTGGCGATCTCTTTTAACTAAAAAATCTATATTTATAGTTTGGCCAACCTGAAATCCCATCTGGCGATTTCCCTTAGCCAAAGCTAATATCGGTGTTACGATTGTGTTAACCTAAGATCCCTTCTGGCGACCTCCTTTAACCAAAACCAAAACTATATTTGTAGCTCAATCAACCTGGAATCCGATCTGGCGATTCCCTTTAACCAAAGCTGAAATATGAGATCCCTTCTGGCGACCTCCTTGGACCAAAGCTGAAATATGAGATCCCTTCTGGCGACCTCTTTTAACCAAAGCTGATATCGGTATTGCGATTGGGTTAACCTGAGATCCCTTCTGGCGATCTCCTTTAACCAAAACCAAAAAATCTATTTTTGCAGCTCGGTCAACCTGGAATCCCATCTGGCGATTCCCTTTAACCAAAGCTGATATCGATGTCGTTCTTCCTGATGGCAGGGTTTGAACCTTTCATTTTCTTTTGAAGATTTCCTAATAGGTTCTTCTCACTTTATTGTTGTTCCAAAATCAAAACTGTGATTCTTTGCTATCATCAACTCAATGATTCTTTCTTCATCCATAATCTTGTTGGAGTACATTAAGGATTCCTCCTGTAACGATTCAAAAAACATTCATGCAATGATTTATGATTAGATGCCATGCATGCATTCTTACCTGGTTTTGAAACATAGGTCCCATCATCTTCTTCTATTTCATGAAACTCTCTCTTGACATGAGCTTGCTTTTGAAGTCGTATGCTGGATTCATTTTTCGTGCTACCTCTTTTTACCTATCATATCGTTGAGAAGAAGTCTTCGACTTTTTACAAATAGCTTTTTTCAAAATGTAGGACTTGTCATTGCCTTCTTTGTCATGCTTTTGTCACATGCTTTAACTTATCTTTTTCAAATCTACGGGCTCTCATCCCGTTTTAAAATCACGTAAAACTTTTCATTAAATATCTTTTATTGCCCCCAGTATGAGGGTGTGGTCCTAGTCCGGGCTTTTATAAAGAAGAAATTCATTCCAGCTCAAAAGGGGACCACCAACGATAAACTCTTTAGAGAGTGAAGGGATAATGAATTTTTTTCTCATTTCAAAATGCATATTGTTAGGATTGATAAACTTCGTTCTTATCTTGAAAGAAATTTACAGGTGATTATAGAGTGACCACCTAATCATTTATCTATGCAATTCATTATGCTATCTAAGGGTAGGGTTGTATTTCCTTCTTTTTTTTACCGTTTTATGATACCTTCCTTGTAACCACTCAACCTTGTTTAAAAAACGCATAATCTCATCATTTATTTAAAGAAAAGGTGGGCTCAAAGACAAACACAAAATCTAGCTAACATCATGAGCCTTAGTTGTCAATTAGAGAAAATACAAGCAATGACAAAAGCATGCTAAGGCAAACAAAGTTGGTGTACATTTTAAAAACTACAGGAGCTTCTTGGGTCACCCCGTTCTGAAACTTCTCACTCTGAGCCAACTTGCGCACAAGGTCTTGGCGGAGGCTTATTCAAATGTGTGGATAGTCAGTCGTGGCAGTGCTTCATCCTCCTTCCCCACCTGTGTTTTCTTGTCATCTCCTTCGATCTCACCTTCTTCCTTATTGACAATTCTTGACCAAGGTTTTCCAACCCTTTATCCATTATTATTTGCGTCATGACCAAGCAATGGATTTGAATTGATGTTGGGTGTGTCTTCAAATGACACTCATCCTATCTTGATGAACTCCAACAACCTTTTCTTGAAATCGTAGTACGTTTCAAGACCATGCCCGGGAATACCAGTATGGTACTCGCAAGTCAGCTCGGGCTTGTACCAGATGGGGAATGGTGGTTGACACGACCAAAAGATTGATGTCTTCTCCCAAGTGCAGGAGTGTCGAAGTAATAAATAACCCGGCAAGACCGGGGTCGAACCACAGAGAGGTTAATTGTATAAATTATAAATAACAATGCAACAACAACAACAACAACAATAATAACAATAATAATAATAATAGTAATAATAATAATAATAATAATAATACTCAGTACGTGGCGTTGTTATACCTGAGAATGATCTAAAAGATCGGGTCACAGGTTTCCAGCCTATATACTGATTTTATGAAAAGATCAAAGAGATATATTATATAATATAAACAGATTTCTGATGCGAATGAATAAGGCAAGACCAACAATGTCAGGATCCTTGATCAAACACAGAGCATACTTAACGTACATAACATATAACAAGAATGTAAATAATAATAATAATAATAATAGTAGTAGTAGTAGTAGTAGTAATAATAATAAAAAGAAGAAGAGGAAGAAATTAATGAGAACTTTGAGATGGGAGATTAATGTAAGGATTAAACAATGATAAAAACAAATGTCAAGGTTAGAGAATTCACTAATGGTATTTCAAATAAATATAATATAAACTCTTTTTATTACTCAACTAGAAACCACACACAAAGGAGGTTCTAATCGGATGATTTATCATTAATGGCTCATTATAAAGTATTAACATGATCATATTAATTATCTTGTCTAAGTAACACCATACTTATAAATATCATCAGGCATTCATGTTGCTAGCTTATGTTAACAACAAATCAAGTTCCTATCATAACAACGATGTCGGCCGAAAACTATGAAGGATCAAGCATTTGATGTACCAAGTGTTATACAACACAAATCTAGATTAACCATTTAACAAGCAAGGTATTAAGGATTATTAAGATAAAAAGATAAGACATGCTAATAACAATTTTTCTTGAATATAAACATTAAAGTCCGTGTTGAGTTTATATTATACATATTCTAACACCATTAGTAAAACCTTTTCACCTTGACATAATTAACTTAGCTAAACATAATGAAGAAGAAAAACATAAATAAACAACATAAGAACATAAACATGATATAAGTTAACTAATTATAGGAAAGGAAATGAAAAAGCATAAACAAGAGATTAATATAACATGAAAGAAAACTTGAACATTACAAAGATATAAAGAGAGAAAGCAAGAACATGATCTTGATCTGAAAATCAAGATGACTAAATACATGGCAAATGTCTCCTTTTATAGGCTAAGATGTGGAACTATTGCTTGGTGGACTAAGGAAATAGTTGGTGGCCAACCATTGATTTGGTGGCTGGTTTTTGACATTATTGGCTGCTGGTTCTTGAAATTGTTGGCAGATTTTTGATATTGTTGGCTGGCCAAAACGTCATTGCTAACATCAGAATTTGAGCCCTTTGTTCCATGAAAGCTGTGGGCAATTGTCTCAGCTTTCCAGCAAAAAAAACCAGAGCTCATTTGGACTTCTAGAACTCAAGATATGAGCTGAAAACCGAACAGTGTTTGAGCTGCAGGACAGGTTCCGACTTCTCCGTTGTTGCTAATATTTGAACTTGGAAACGGCAGAATTGAGTTTTGGACCCTTCATGAAAGTTTTAGGTCTATGTCTTATCTTTCCATCCATATAAAGTGGACCCAAATCCGAGTTCTACAACTCCAGTTATGATCAAATAACCGAATAGTGTTCCAGTTTGGAATTGAACCAGCATCTCTTCTCTTAGCCTAGTCCTCTTTTTGTCTCTTCACTTTCAATTGTTAATCACAGCAATCAATCCTTTGAATTGTGAGATATACCTGCATTCAAAACAAGCATTTACCATAAATTAAAGATATATTATATTATTAGACTTGTTATTATAAAACATGCTTTAGTTAGGGAATTTAACGATACTTTAGTGCAATACGATGATATAAAGCCTTAATGAGAATGCACTTTTAAGTACTAATCACACCCCCCAACCAGCTTATTACTAGTCCCTAGTAATCAAAGCGTTAAAATACAAAAACAATTTGCAAGTTCCACAAAGCAAGGTATTCATCATTTAACTTCCATTAATCTATCCAAATAAACAAACTCTCATTAAATTTATATATCTGCTTCATACTTCTTAAACAAGATATTAATAAACCTTCTTTTTGTGCTCAGTAAATCAAAACATAGCTATGGAGCTTTTCATGGAAGAAAACAAAATTTTTGTTCCAATGTTTAAGGTTAACTTCCTTGGGTTGGGATTATTATCTCTTTTGTTTTTTTTTTTTTTTTTTTTTTTTTTTTTTTTTGAAAGCAAGAATTTATAATACAATGTATCTTGAACCCATGTAACGAGCTTTTAGCTAATGACTCCCAGACCAGTTGGTCTTAGGGCATCAGGTGTTGAGACACCCCTACGAGCTTAGTAACTCGGGTTGCAGATACTGACACGTAGATAGTGCAATGTTTGATTCCCTTAAGCTTTTCTCCTTAACCCATGTAACAAGCACTGGGCCAATAGCTCCCAAGTCAGTTGACTTTAGGGTACTAGGTGTTAAAACACCCCTTCGGGCTTAATTGCTTAAGTCAAGGAGGCTACGAAACCAAACTTATCTACTTTTTTATTTATTTATTTGTTTTTTTTTTTGTTTTTTTTTTGTTTTTGTTTTTTTTTTATATATATATATATACTGTCCCTTTCCCTTAGTTGTTACCTTTAACAAAAGAACATAAATAATGTAATAATCCAATATGCAACCCACAATCATATGTTAAAGTGTGTGTATGAAAATAAAGGTTTAAGAATACTTGTTAAATAAGTATATGAGCAGAATTAAGTGATAACAATGCGAGAGTTTGTAAATCTGAATATTTCAAGAAGTATTATAATAGACCTTGTTAAGAATGTTTACTAAGATGCGTCTCAAGAGTCACTAAAGTTCATCCTTTACTCTGCCATCCTAGTAACAACAGGTTTGCAAATGGTTGTAATAATAGAAAACACAGTTAGTTAATAATTTTTTTTTTTTTGTAATATCAACTAGTAATATCAACTACTACCCTCTCCCCCCAACCAAAACGAGACATTGTCCTCAATGTTGTAAGGTAGAAAGATAGAGTATAGAAGACATCACCTGAAACAGCGACTACTGACAAACCTGAAACACACTTAAACAAATACAAGAAACAACAAAACACAAATAATATACCATTAATAAAACCAAAAGACACAATATTTCACAAACTAAGGCTCAAATCCAATCTAAGCTTTTTACGGCGTTCCGTGATTGACCAATTAAGTCGACTCATAGAGGAATCAACTACAGGGATGAAAGATTGAAGTTCATCAATCAATTGTTCAGCAGTAGCAGCAGAGATGAGGATTTGTCGCGCTGAAAATGTTAGAAATTGTTGTTCCACAGCATGATCAAGAAAAGACAGTAAAGTATTATAAAAACCATTAACATTTAGCAAACCTATAGGTTTCTGGTGAATGTTCAGCTGAGCCCAAGATGAAATATGAAATATCTCTTCTAAAGTTCCCAAACCACCTGGTAAAGCAATAAAGGCATCAGCATGGTTAAACATTACAGATAGTCGTTCAGACATTGTGGAGACCTGTAGTTCCTCTCCGACTGTTTTTCCAATGATGTCCCCTTCGGCTAAAGCTTTGGGGATGACCCCCAAAACTTGACTGCCTCCTAAAAATGCAGCTATTGAAACACTCCCCATTAACCCAAGGCTACCTCCCCCATACACTAAATGAATCTTTCTCTCAGCTAGTACCCGACCAAGATGATTTGCTGATTCTAAAAACTCTTTTTCTTTCCCAGGATTGGATCCACAAAAAACACAAATAGTTTTTATTTTAGGAACAGAGGAACTGGCCATTTCTACACACTTCTATATCTATTAAATGAATGGGTAGAGTAGAAATGATGGGAAGGAAGAGAAGATTTTATAGATGAGAAATTGAAAATGCAATCATACCACCTATATGTAGGCTAGCTGGAGTCTCACTCTCTCTCTCTCTCTCAGTTTTTTTTTTTTTTTGAAAAAGCATGTGTATGTACAAGCAGCTGTGATTGTGGCTCACATCTTCCCTTGGTTTTACGTCCAAGAACGGCTTAAACGCCCTCTATGGGTCGGGGATAGGCTTCCCATCCAGTTTTCTTAAAAACTGACAAACAGGGTCTTTTTTAGTCAGATTCCCAAGACTAAGTCGATCATGTTCTTTATGAAAATGAGGCCATAAATCATGAATTGCACGATGCATATCTCCACTATGATGAGACTTAAGAGTCAATAGAAGATTAACTAAAGACTCTCGATGCTTTGAAATAAATCCCACATTTTGACATTTTTCACAGGTTTTGCAGAATGCATGTGAGTTTTTGAACATGGTGGGCCAATAAAATCCACTTTGTAAGATTTTTGCAGCTGTCTTCTTTGATGAGAAATGACCCCTACATGCCTCAGAATGACAAAATTTAATGACACTACTTACCTCATTGTCGGGAATGCATCTTCGAAATATTTGATCAGGACAATATTTGAACAAGTAAGGGTCATCCCAATAAAAGTTCTTCACTTCGTTCAAGAACTTTCTTTTGTCTTGGGTACTCCAATGAGCTGGCAAATGTCCTGAAACAAGAAAATTAACTATATTAGCAAACCAAGGCATCGGACTACGAGAAAGTAAGGATTGACCAGGAAAGTATTTCTCAATTAGTGTGATGTCAGATGTCGAATCTATTGTCAATTTTGACAAATGATCCGCGACAACATTTTTGGTGCCTTTTTCATCCTCGATTTCTTCTTGTTTGAAAGTTTCAAAAATTTCAGAATCGTGATTGACTTCTCTTTGCTTGGTCATGGCGTGAGGAAATGGAAGTACTGGTGGGGAATCAGTCTTTTCTTTGAAATATTCAGGTTTAACCCCTTCCTTACCCTCAGAGATTGACTCATCATCTTTCTCACAAGGTTCAAGAATTGGTTTTTCAATAACCTTACCACCGTGGAGAGTAATGACTGATTTGACTTGATCCATGTGTTGGCTTCCAGAACTACTTGCATTTGAATTGTATTGCCCTTTGGGATTTTGCTGTGGTTGAGATGAGAACTTACCTTTCTCATGAAAATTGAAAGCAGATGTGAATTTTGCAAGAGTATCTTTAAAATCTGTCATGCTTTGAGCAAGTTGAGTGTTGATTGTCTCTTGCTTTTCAATGAATGCATATAAAGTGTCCTCAAGATTTCTTCCAGGAGGGGGAACACAAGGAGATGCATACCCATGAGAACTTTGAAAATTATGATGTGCTTGAAATGGTGGTTGTGAAGTTTGTGCATTATTGTTACCACTCTTCCAATTGAAATTTGGGTGTTCTCTCCAACCAGGGTTGTACGTTTGTGAGTATGGATCATGATTTTGCCATTGAAAATTGTTTAAAGCATTGGCATGTTCATGGAAACATTCCTTAAAAGAAGGCAAAGTTGGACAATCATTGGTTGAGTGTTCATTAGTTTCACAAATTTGACACACAATTTCTTGAACAGATTTTATTTGACCACTCTTTTTTAATTCTAGTGCCTCAACTTTTCTAGCTAAAGATGCAAATTTGGCTTGGAGGTCATGATCTTCCCTAAGGTTGTACATGCCTCCATTAGATGTATGAGGTTGAGTTTTACCTGGTGCCTCACACGTACCTGTGGTGTCCCAATTTTGAGCATTTTCAGCTAGCAAGTCTAGGTACTCCATTGCTTCATCAGGGTCTTTATCTTCAAAAGTTCCATTGCACATCAATTCCACCATTTGTCTATCTTTAGGTGTTAACCCTTCATAAAATTGTGAGACCAATCTCCATGTTTCAAAACCATGATGAGGACAGGTATTAAGCAAGTCTTTATATCTATCCCAACACTTGTAAAATGTTTCTCCTGGTTTTTGAGTGAAAGTGGTGATTTGTCTTTTGAAAGAGTTTGTTCTGTGAGACGGAAAAAACTTCTTTAAAAATTGTTGTTGCATTTCATCCCAAGCACGAATGGATCCTGACCTAATATTTTGTAGCCATGTTTTAGCTTTATCTTTTAATGAAAAAGGAAAAAGCTTTAATCTGATGGTGTTCATGCTACAATTTAAGTCATTATAGGTGTTACAAACTTCTTCAAATTCTCTTAAATGCAAATATGGATTTTCTAATTCTAAGCCATGAAAAGTGGGTAAAAGTTGAATAATACCTGGCTTAAAATTAAAATGAGAAGCATCAGGAGGAAAAACTATACATGATGGTGCACTTGTTCTTGTTGGATTCATGTGATCTCTAAGTGTTCTCACATGATTATTCTCATTATTCTCATTATGAATTGACTGGTTATCTTCTTCGGCCATGTTTTGTAAAGAAAATGAGGATTTCCTAGAAAGTCTACCACTTAATGTACGTGTCCAAACTCTCATGCAAGTGCAAAAGAAAAGAAAAGAAAAAGAAAAAGAAAAAGAACAAAATTAGAAAAACAAATAAAAGTAAAGACAAAAGAAAATAAAAGAAATATAAAATTGATACAATACTTACCTCCCCGGCAACGGCGCCAAAAACTTGACACGACCAAAAGATTGATGTCTTCTCCCAAGTGCAGGAGTGTCGAAGTAATAAATAACCCGGCAAGACCGGGGTCGAACCACAGAGAGGTTAATTGTATAAATTATAAATAACAATGCAACAACAACAACAACAACAATAATAACAATAATAATAATAATAGTAATAATAATAATAATAATAATAATACTCAGTACGTGGCGTTGTTATACCTGAGAATGATCTAAAAGATCGGGTCACAGGTTTCCAGCCTATATACTGATTTTATGAAAAGATCAAAGAGATATATTATATAATATAAACAGATTTCTGATGCGAATGAATAAGGCAAGACCAACAATGTCAGGATCCTTGATCAAACACAGAGCATACTTAACGTACATAACATATAACAAGAATGTAAATAATAATAATAATAATAATAGTAGTAGTAGTAGTAGTAATAATAATAATAAAAAGAAGAAGAGGAAGAAATTAATGAGAACTTTGAGATGGGAGATTAATGTAAGGATTAAACAATGATAAAAACAAATGTCAAGGTTAGAGAATTCACTAATGGTATTTCAAATAAATATAATATAAACTCTTTTTATTACTCAACTAGAAACCACACACAAAGGAGGTTCTAATCGGATGATTTATCATTAATGGCTCATTATAAAGTATTAACATGATCATATTAATTATCTTGTCTAAGTAACACCATACTTATAAATATCATCAGGCATTCATGTTGCTAGCTTATGTTAACAACAAATCAAGTTCCTATCATAACAACGATGTCGGCCGAAAACTATGAAGGATCAAGCATTTGATGTACCAAGTGTTATACAACACAAATCTAGATTAACCATTTAACAAGCAAGGTATTAAGGATTATTAAGATAAAAAGATAAGACATGCTAATAACAATTTTTCTTGAATATAAACATTAAAGTCCGTGTTGAGTTTATATTATACATATTCTAACACCATTAGTAAAACCTTTTCACCTTGACATAATTAACTTAGCTAAACATAATGAAGAAGAAAAACATAAATAAACAACATAAGAACATAAACATGATATAAGTTAACTAATTATAGGAAAGGAAATGAAAAGGCATAAACAAGAGATTAATATAACATGAAAGAAAACTTGAACATTACAAAGATATAAAGAGAGAAAGCAAGAACATGATCTTGATCTGAAAATCAAGATGACTAAATACATGGCAAATGTCTCCTTTTATAGGCTAAGATGTGGAACTATTGCTTGGTGGACTAAGGAAATAGTTGGTGGCCAACCATTGATTTGGTGGCTGGTTTTTGACATTATTGGCTGCTGGTTCTTGAAATTGTTGGCAGATTTTTGATATTGTTGGCTGGCCAAAACGTCATTGCTAACATCAGAATTTGAGCCCTTTGTTCCATGAAAGCTGTGGGCAATTGTCTCAGCTTTCCAGCAAAAAAAACCAGAGCTCATTTGGACTTCTAGAACTCAAGATATGAGCTGAAAACCGAACAGTGTTTGAGCTGCAGGACAGGTTCCGACTTCTCCGTTGTTGCTAATATTTGAACTTGGAAACGGCAGAATTGAGTTTTGGACCCTTCATGAAAGTTTTAGGTCTATGTCTTATCTTTCCATCCATATAAAGTGGACCCAAATCCGAGTTCTACAACTCCAGTTATGATCAAATAACCGAATAGTGTTCCAGTTTGGAATTGAACCAGCATCTCTTCTCTTAGCCTAGTCCTCTTTTTGTCTCTTCACTTTCAATTGTTAATCACAGCAATCAATCCTTTGAATTGTGAGATATACCTGCATTCAAAACAAGCATTTACCATAAATTAAAGATATATTATATTATTAGACTTGTTATTATAAAACATGCTTTAGTTAGGGAATTTAACGATACTTTAGTGCAATACGATGATATAAAGCCTTAATGAGAATGCACTTTTAAGTACTAATCAGTGGTTGTAGTGGTAATGTGGGGATAGGAGTTATTTGTCCAATGCTCAGTAGTTTGGCATACATGTCCTTCAAAGGCATGGGTAATTGCGGTAGTTGTTCTGAAATGTATCTTGTGTTTGGTCTTTGGTGGTTGTTTGACTGGTTATTTGCTGGATTAGAGGAAAAAGGTTTGTTAAAGTTTATGTGGGCAACATGAGAGGTAGGTATTTATGGGTTATGTGAATCCACTATCTTGCCCTTAGACCCACATTCGAAGTTGTTAACGTGACCTTCCATTTTTCTTCCAATAAAACCCTTCGTCTACGATTGCTCAACTATGCGTCCAGCTTTAATCCCTTGCTCTATTCTTTCCGCTATGCGTACATCATCATATAAATGCTGAGATGAGCTACCCATTAAATGCTCATAATATGGTGCCTTGAAGGTATTGGTAAACAAAGTCACCATCTCTGTTTCTATTAAAGGGGGTTGGACATGCATTGTCTCATCCCTCCACCTTTGCACATATGCCCTTACTGACACTTGGCTTCTTTTCTCCATTGACATTATACTTGTTCGATCCGGAGCAATTTCCAGGTTAAACTTGTACTGCTTAAGGAACGCCTTCACCAAATATCTCCAGCTCCTGATTCTAACACTGTCTAACCTCAAGTACCAGCTCAAAGCAAATCTTTTATTTTTGTCTGGGCTAGAATCAGCCTGGCCCAGAAAATAAAAAAACGCATCACCGCTGGGCTAGAATCAGACTGGCCCAGCAACAAAACTGGCGGGGGGGATTATTTTCCCCCCACCCTCCTGCATGCAGAGCGAATATCGTTCTGCATGCAGGAGGGAACACGACCACCGAAAGCAACAACAAAGAGGGGGAAGAAGGGGTACCTGACGCAGATGAGGCGGTGCTGCTGGTCGGACTGCTTCGCTGGTGGTGCTGTGGTGGAGGCCGGTGACGGTGTCGTGGCTCACGGATGTCAGCTCCAAGTAGCGGCGCTGTTGTTTCAAGCGGCGGAGAGAGAGTCTTCCTCTTCCCCTCTCCTCTAGTTTTTTGTTTTTTTCTTTCTCTGTTTCGTTTACCAGCGGTCGTCCCCTTGTCCTCTCGGTTTTGTTTTGTTTTTGTTTTTAAATTTCCCTCCCGGTTTCAAGCTTCCCCTTAATCTTTCCTTTCTCTCTCTATTTCATTCCTCTCTTTTCGATCACTTTTTTTTCGGTTCGTCCTCTCGGTTCGTTCCCCTTCTTCTCCTGTATTTTCGTTTTTCTCTGTGTTTTTTCTTTCCCCCCCTCTGTTGAGTGCGGTATTTATAGGGCAAAGGGGAGCGGGGGCGTCCCTACTGCCGCCCTATCGTTGTGCGTGGGGAGCGAAGCCAACCTGCCCTGCCACGGCGTCGGGCTAGGCAGCCAACGGGCGTGGGTTTGCAGAGCACGTCCTTGCTGATTTTTCATCATGAGGGGGCGTGCGTGGGGCTTTGGGTTTTAGGCAGAAGCATGCGAGGAGAGAGAGGCAGGAAGAATTAAAGAGAAAAAAACAAAAGTTTCATTCTTCCCCTGCTGCACGTCCAGGGGAAGAAGAAAGAGGAACAGTGTCGCTCAAAACGACACTGTTTTGCTCCTTTTTTTTTTTGAAAAGCATGAAACGGCGTCGTTTTGGACAAAACGCGCCGTTTCATTTAAATATGGCGCCAACATGTCAACTTCCAAATCAGTCCTTAATTTATCTTTTGTTCATTTCAATTACATCCCTGTCAACTTCAATCGCCGCCCTTATAGTTGGCCGCTTTTTTCACTTTGGTCCTTGGTCTCGGATTGCCTCAATTAAGTCCCTAATTGGCCATTAAACTTTAATATTTATGCAATTAAGCTCCTGATTTGACCAAATCAACTCTTAAAAATTATAATTTGCCCCCAGAATTTTAATTGTTTCCAATTAAAGCTCAAATTGACTTAAAAATCAATTTTTCTTGCAATCAAACCCTCTATAAATTCAATTAAACCTTCAATAAAAATCCAATTAAGTCCATAAACATCCAATTTTGGGCTTTTCTCCTAAAATTTAAATTTTCTTTTCCAACAGGGCTCTCATCATTCAAGAATATACTGTCAAAATTTCAATCTTTGTATTTTTAACTTTCTTAATCAATTTTTCTGACCATTTTCTGAGCGTCCCCGCCTCCTATTATATATTTTTTCTAAGTTCTTCCGGCTATATATTTATCTATTATTATTATTTATTGTTATTTTATTTTTATTTTTGTGTAGGGACCCAAAAATGGGTTACAACAGTGATCAGCCTGTATCCAAGAGTCAATTGTAGAACAAAAAAAGAAGGTTATTTTTGGTTTTTAGCACATTTGTTTTAAAATAGGAAAAATAACACCATTGAAAAAAAAATGTGAAATAACACAGTATGTACATATCACGATTGAAAAACATGACTTTTATAACTTGTCACTATTCACATCCAATAAAAAATATTAAATGGGAAGGGGAGAGGAGAGAGGAGAGATAAAAATAAAGAAAAAGACTCAGAAGACATGTTAAAGCTCCGATTACGACACCACTAGTATCTTCAAATAGATCTCAACAAGATAAATTCAAAGACACCAAGAAATGTGACTAACGGTAACCTGAGTGAGCCACACGCGACGCCAAAAAACAAATGGGTCACCCTCCATATTTGGACAACAAATGTGGTTCACTTGGAATATTGTTGGTCATTTTTTTTGTGTTGTTAAATTCATCTTATTGAGATTTTTTAATAATACTAATAATATTGTAATTAGAGTTTCAATGTGTTTTCAAAGTTTTTTTTTTATATCTCTCATTTTACCTCTCTCTTATCCATTTAATGTTTTTTAATTGGATATCGCTATTCTATAAAAATCATGTTTTTCAATCAATATATATAAATTATGCTATTTCTTCTTTTTTTTCTTTTAAGTTATTTCTTCAATATTTTTAATTAACCTTGCTGTTTTAAAAAAAATATATTCAAAGAAAAAAAAAAAAGCAACATTGATTACAATGGGATATTAATCAATCACATATTTGACTTGACCCTATCTCAATGTTCCGTTCTGACATCGTACTGTCAAAAAGTACTTTGGATCTACAACAATAATTCCACTGCCAGAACCATAATCACCAATCCAAACCAATTACTGTAAAAAAAAAACATTTGATTTTAGGGTTTTATATATTTTTTTCAAACTCCCAATTTCTGATCCCTATCTGGGTCCAAACTGTTAATGATCACCATCAAATAAAGCTGCACTACCTATGATCTACACTGCTACCATTACAGTACTGCGAGTAGCTTAGGTCGGTCCTAGTAAAAACAAATTGATGAAGGACCACTCCATTAGGCTCCCGAAGGTTCAAAACCCCTTGTAAAACCCTGCAGTCACAATTTTCAAAAACATCTCAAAAACGCAGACTGCAGCTAGTGATACAGTGACAAGACTCAGAATTTCACAGTTGCTTTTAATCCCCCGAATTTTGTGGGTGATAATTGACCTCAAAAATCACATCAAATCACAAACAATATATACACATTTTTGCTTTTTAGCTTCGGTTAAAAACAGCCCCATTAACATATAAGATCCAATGAAAGTTACGTGAAGTTACTACAGACCCTGGACTACTGATGATGGATAAGATGCGCAAATGGCGCAGCTTAAGCTAGAGGGAAAAATAAAAGTACAAGCAGAGAGAGCACAGAATTGTTGATGTAAGCAAGAGGTGTAGTGTAGTGTCGTAGGGTTAAGCGAAGAGAGAGAGTGCGGAAGAGAGAAAATTGGCAAGCGGCGGAGAAAGCTTGGGATAGAGGACCACCTGCTTTTAACGGACAAAAATTAAAGCTTGCGGGAGTTTCTTTACCAACTCTCACCTTAGGCGTTTGTAGAATGTGTGCGTGTTGTAGAATTCATACAAGAAGTGTATTTAGTCGTTTCTAATTTCATATTAAGAATCATAATTATCACAAACTAAATCTAAATAATCTTCTAAATATGCTCACTTGCTCCTTGTCAGTTTTCTAAGCTTGATTTTATAACTATATAGTTTTGTTTCTTATTATTATTGCTCTGAACTTAAAGGGGTCAACCTAATGATTAAGAATATATGTTTTCTGTCATGAATTCTGAGTTCAAACAAACCGATACTCAAAAAGATTCATTGAAATTCTGTAAATACACTAGGCTAGGCGCTGATGCGAGGAGGTCCATGCATCTTAACGATGCGTGCTTATAGGATGTGGTTATCGGAGCGGGAAATGGCAGTGCATGGGTGCCCGTGGGAGGTGGGCATATTTTGATGGCGATGAACAGAAAGAAAGAAAGAAAAGATGCTGGTCCCCCGATGCAATAGAGAAGAGATGGGTGGAATACTTTAATAGAGCAATTAATTAGAGGGATTAAATGTGGAAGCAATTGGACCACCTCGTCTCCTTCTCTCTTACCATAATTTGGGAACCATTTTATGCACTGCTCACGCCACAACTCCACCCTATCAGGCGCATCTATTCTTTTAATAGCGTGTTTTGGAATGTAATTGCGGTTGTTTTTTAAAATATTTTTTATTTAAAAAAGTATTAAATATTATTTTTTTTATTTTTAAAAAATTATTTTTTACATCATCGCATCAAAATAATTTAAAAACATTAAAAAATATTAATTTAAAATAAAATAAATAAATAAAATTTAAAACTTTTAAAAAACACTTTTAAAATATAAAAACAAACATATCCTCGATCTTAAACGACCTCTTCTTCGTTGGAGTTTTTTTTTTTTTTTAGCCATGTTGAAAATGAACCAATTTTATCACCCAAGGTTTAGCCCCACCAATAAGAGATATATAGGACCAAAGACTCTCGCATACACATGTCTCACTGAAACCCATCTGAAAAAGCCTGGACATATCTCCTACTTAGGAATGATTTCTTGGGATTCGTCAGAACTACGAAGATATCTTACATATATTATGAAATTAAAGAAGCACATTTTTTATATTTATGATGGGGTTGCAATACTGTTTTTAATTACTCATCTACCTATTAATTATCGCAGGATATTGTATATATCATGATGGTACGTATGATTATGGGTATTTCTAGGAGATTTTTTGGAAGAAGAAACTATTTTGTCTATGATTGGATCTAGCTAGTAATAACTTAACCAACCATCAATGACATCTAGTCATGGTTGAAATTTGCTTGCATTAAAGGTCTTCAATGATATACTTGCACTGCTTTGAAAGTCATAGAACCATTTCATGAAATTCAATTACTTTTTTGGAATTAAAGAAGTTAAATCTAAAGCCATTCCAAAAGAGTTATACGCCTATGATTAAGGGCAGGACTAGCACATAATGGAGGGATATAGTATTTTTTTTTTTTTCTCTATTTTTTAAGGGGAATAAAGGGAGTGAGTGAGTGGGTAATTAAAGTAAGCAAAACAGCAAGTCATGTGGCGGCTTGTATTTAGTGTACCTTGCAAAGGACGATTATTACTTTCTGTTGCTCCTGGTTTCTGTGTCATTAGTACTTTGTGAAGCAGAGGAGTTCTCTTTATATATATATATATATATATATTAAAATAATGCTTTAAGGATGTGTTTTTCTTGGTTACGGTCATATTTTATTTTGCTGGTGTGAAATAATTGATGAGATTATATGGCTAGAAGTCTATTTTGGATGTATTTATATCTTGCTGCATTGACCCACTTGAGCTATAGCTGAGAGAGAGAGAGAGAGAGAGAGAGAGAGAGAGGGGCATATATCAAATGATGATCATGGCTAGAGGATCATCATCACTTCTATCTGATCTTCTAATTCAGAGAAGTTATACTTGATCCTTTTCTTCTTCTTCTTTGGATTGCTTTTCATTTCATGGCATACCATGTTGGCTTATTAAGAGAAGCAGACTAAAAAAAAGGAGGGCTCTTTACCTCTCTCTGGGCTCCGTTCTTCTTCTTCTTCTTCTTCTTCTCCACCAACCTCTTCTACTAAGCAGCAAAAACCCTCTACTCTTTCTTCCTTGAACTAGGTAAAGTCTACCCTTAAATTAGCAACAAGAAGTTAGTCTTCTTTTTGCTTGTTTTCTTTCTTTTTTTTCTTTCTTTGATTTAGCTGGATATCAAAAGTGGTCATTTCATTGAATTGAATTTTGCTTTATGATATTTGTAACAGAGCTTTAATGATGTGAATTCTGTGAGTTCTTTTATTAGAGTGAATCTTGATCATGAAATTGTTGTTGCAGAGTCAACATCAGCTTAAAGAAAAGGTAGAGAAGCAAGAGCAACACAAGGAAGGGATATTTCTTGGTGTTACATGGCTAGAGAACTGTGTGAAGATAAGTCAAGGAGCATGGTATCATCAGGGAGTTTTTGTTATACAGATGTTTCATCTAGTAACCCAACAATCCAGACCCATCTTGTGAATCAGATCCAAGGCTTTGAATCCAATCCAGAGATGTTCAACTTGACTACAGGCATGGAGATGATAGGGTTTTCAAAGAATCTACAACAGCAAAAAAGTGACAGTAACTCAGCTATGTGGAAAGGATTCTTCAACAAACCACCAAACAACAACAACCCTGGTGGTCCTTCTTCTTCAAAGGCAATCAATGACTCAACAAGTGGTGTTTTTTATCAACATGAGTTCAGTAAACCTGATTTCTCAACTGGGATTTCTGATTCAAGTAATGAGAATCTAATGGTTGGACCTGATCACTCAGCTCCTTGGCAAGAAAACAGGTTGCTTGTTGATGATTCTTCTTTGAGGTGTGTGTTTCCATGTGAAGGAAATGAGAGGCCAAGTCAAGGTCTTTCACTGTCTCTGTGCTCAAGTAATCCGTCTACTATTGGGTTACAGCCTTTTGAACTAAGGCACACATCTACTCATCAGAATCAAGATAATCCACAAGAAATGAGGTTCTTCGGGAAATCTCCAGCAAATATTCAGCAACAGATGATGCAAGCTGCAAATTTACATCATCAAGGGCAGTTTCAGCTTAGGAACTCAAAGTACATGGGTCCTACACAGGACCTATTGAATGAGTTCTGTAGTCTTGGGACAAAGCAAGGTGATGCACTAAAGCAAAAGCTCCACAAGCCTAAACAGTGGGATGATGATCAGAACGGAAGTTCTTCAAGAAAGCAATCTCTTCAGTCTCTTGAATTCATTGAATTGCAGAAGAGAAAGACAAAGCTGCTTTCAATGCTGGAAGAGGTATATGTGTTTCATGAAGTCCTTGTTTTAAAGTCCATAAAGGGCCCATCTTTTTCGTTATTCTTTTCAAACACGAACATATTTCTTGGACCTTAATTACTGAAAAGAAAGATTGAGACTATTACTCTTGTGGTTGATTTGTTGTGGTTCTAAACTCAGTTCTGGAACTAGTTTTTAGCGACTTGGGGGCTCTTCTTTAATGCCCACATCATGACAATTCAAGCTTTTCGTAACTTTCAGAAACCTCTATTCCTTTATTTATTTATTTTTCTTTTCATGGCATATTTGTTTTCATCTTATTACTCTCCTTTTGGATGTATCAATCCTGCTGTAACTCATGTTTTCAATGGCTAAGAAACTTCAACTCTATTTTCACACCTATCTCTGTCATTTTTTCCTTTTTTTTCTATTTTTTAGGTGGATAGAAGATACAGGCACTACTGTGATCAAATGAAAGATGTGGTATCATCCTTTGAAGCTGTGGCAGGTACTGGAGCAGCCTCAGTCTATTCAGCTTTAGCATCGAAGGCCATGTCAAGGCACTTCAGATGTTTAAGAGATGGAATTGTGGCTCAAATTCATGCTACAAAGAAAGGTATGGGAGATAAAGATACCATTGCACCAGGTACCACAAGAGGTGAAACTCCAAGGCTAAAGATTCTTGATCAAAATTTAAGGCAACAAAGGGCTTTTCAACATATGAGCATGATGGAGAGTCACCCGTGGAGACCTCAAAGAGGCCTACCTGAAAGATCTGTGTCGGTTCTTCGAGCTTGGTTGTTTGAGCATTTTCTCCACCCGTAAATATCTCTCTCATTCTCTCTCTGGGCTTCCACAAGATTTAGTCTTTATAATATAACTGCACTACAAAGTAGATTTAATGAAAGAATCAAAGTATTCTCCAAACAAAAGCATAAATACAACACATGTTAAGAGTTATGTTCTAGTCCCAGTAACAGCTTTCATAATTTAAGTCTTAACAAGGGTCTCAATCATTTTGCTTGCAAAAACAAAAGCAATTGCCTTGTTAGTTTCTACCCACTTCCATTGAGATTCTTTGTTTCCTTTTTGTCATATTATTTTCAATCATTTAGTTGCCATTCTATGTGCATATTTTTCATTTTTGTGTGGATTAATTTGATTCTATCGCATAGGACCCATATCACTGGCACACGCAAGAGGACTTAGCTAATATGCATAAATATATATATATATATATATATATAGTTCCAGCCTCACATCAAGCACTAACGATCATGCTTCTCATG
The DNA here is from genome assembly GCF_000002775.5 of Populus trichocarpa. NCBI lineage: Eukaryota > Viridiplantae > Streptophyta > Magnoliopsida > Malpighiales > Salicaceae > Populus > Populus trichocarpa. The sequence goes on along the minus strand of NC_037285.2, from coordinate 8,062,703 downwards.
GTAAACCCTTTTTGATCAGGTACCCAAGTGATGTTGATAAACATATCTTAGCCCGCCAAACTGGTCTCTCAAGAAGCCAGGCACGTCTACATCTCTCCGTAGATTATTTTAATCTTCAATGAATTAATTTATATTATCAATGGGGCATGTCTTCTTAGGATCCACAGTAATAATCGAATGATTACAAAATGTGATTAATTATATATGTGTAGTGTTAATTTATACGATGCCTCTTTGTTTTTACATGTCTTTCAACAGGTATCCAATTGGTTTATCAATGCAAGAGTGAGGCTATGGAAACCTATGGTGGAAGAGATGTACTTAGAAGAAACAAAGGAGCAAGACAACAACATGGCCTCCTCGGATGGGGTTACTGATCTGGATGAGAATAGTAATGGCCGGCCTAATCAAAACCCTTCTTCAACAGATCAAAAACCGACACCGGACCAACTCGTTCGAATTGACTCCGAATGCCTCTCTTCCATTATCTCTAACCCAGATAAAAATGACACCAACAAAAGCATTAAGACATTTCAGAGCCACCATTTACAGCACCAACAACAGAACTTTGGAAACTTTGGTGCTATGGAATTGGACTTCTCATCTTACAATCATCATACGGCGGCAGGGGTTTCTTATGCTAATGAGAGTGTTAATAACCAGAACTTCAATGGTGGTGGAGTGTCATTGACATTAGGGTTGCAACAGCATGGGGGGAGTGGAGTGAGCTTAGCATTCTCTCCTGGCTCTCAAAGTTCTCTATTTTACCCTAGAGACCATATTGAAGATTGCCAACAAGTTCAGTACTCACTTCTAGATGGTGAAGGACAGAATTTGCCTTATAGGAATCTGATGGGAGCTCAGTTGCTGCATGACCTGGCTGGATAAAATAAAAAAGCTTGATTCATCGGACACTCGGTGCGGGGTGCCGCGCGTATAGCCGGAGTTCCAGCCAAATGATGGTGATGGTTGATAAGTAGTTTAGGCATAGATAAATACTCCATACATATTTATATACATAATGCTACACTAGTTTGGTTTAAAATGCTATGGATCGATGTCCATAGCTTAGAATCTTTGTTTTATTTTTTTTATTTTTTTCCATTGGAAATTAAGAACTCGTTTATTTTCTGCTAATTTGAAATCGCAAGTGATTGGTGAAAGTTAGTGCCGCTATTTCTTACCTCTTTTGGTTCGGAATCTGTTTTTCAAAAAGAAAAGAAATTAATTATCATGTTTTATGGGTTGCAGGTACATGTCCCTCTCCCTCTCCCTCTGTCTTCGTGATCGCCGAGGCTGAGTGATTGAATCATTTGTGGCTCTTGTTTAAGTCGGTGGTTTGATCTTTTTTATTTATTTTTTTAAATGGTTCATTGATAGCTAGATTTTTATTTGCTTTTTGGGTTTTCCATGAAGACAAAACTAAGTTAGCAACACAATTTGGTTGGGCCTTGGTTTTGGAGATTAAGACAATTGCTGCAAAAGGTGGTCCCTAATTCATCTTCATGAATAGGATCTTTCATGCCCATACGAATTGCTTGCTTTATGATTTGTCAACTTTGGCATGGTTTATGCTCTCCTGCTTTTGCTGGTGGAAAGGTGCCCCTTTTTTTTACCTGCCTTTCCACCATGGTATGTGATGGATATATATATATATATATATGCTTCTTCAAGCAGAAGATGCAGCTCTTCCAGATTTTATTTCCTTTCTCGCCTTAAAATTATTCCCAAGATTTAAGATGTGAAAAATGCGTGCCTAACCTGGCTAGCTGGCTGCTCGTCTCTTGAGGGTGACGTCCCTGAGCGAGGATAATCTTAATTTCTCTGAAAATCATCCTTGGAGAATCTCGATTATATATTAGATTTATGGATCATATCATGAGCGGAATCCATTCGATCATTCAGTACTATGGGTGAAGATCTCTCAAGAACAAAAATATTTAAATAAATTAGCATTGCTCACTAGCTAGCTCATATTAATGTAATAGCCTAGTATATTTGAGTTTTCTTTTTGTTTACTTTATCTGCGTTTTTTGGCAACGTTTCTAGAAACTAATGAGGGCATAAAGAGAGGAATTCCCTTCATTCAAGTAAAAACAGAATTTGTTCTAAAATAGAGTATCTATATGCTCTTATGCTGATAAGGGAATTTTGTGAATATTTTATATAAAACTTAAAATTCTTCGTACCAAAAATATTCATGCAATTAATATACTTCCAGTTGTGTGTTTTTCTAATGGTATGCTTCTACTACCTAGTTTACCACGCAGTGCCTTTTGTTAGGCCTGGCTAGTTAAAGAACTTTTTTGGAGTTGCGGTGCAATTTGTATTTTTTTTTTTTGTCAAAATTTGATATATTTTTCTTAAATTAATTTTTTTTTAGTGTTGTTTTATTTTTTTTTATTTTCTGATATAAAAAATAATTTTTTAAAAAAATATTATTTAGATGTATTTTTAAGCAAAAAAATATTTTAAAAAGCAATATTTACCACCCTTTCAAATATTCTTTAAAAAAACAGATGACATGATTGGTATATGTGCTTAGAAATAAAGGAAAGTATGGTTTTTCATGTACTAGAGTTTTTTTATTTTTTGTTCCATGATGTCCATTCATGATAAAATGATTTTATTTTTTTATTTTAGAATATCTTCTTGAAATAAATATCTTGATAACAAACAATCAAACCAATGTTATGCCCGAGGTTAATTCGATAAAGTAAATTATTAAAGTGAAACTATCTTTGACTAACGTCTTTAATTTTATTATAAAAAATATAATCTCTTTTATTATTTTAATGGAGATATTTTGGTTTATTAGCAATTGATAATAACACGAAATATGAATTGGTTTTTTCAATTAAATATATAAAGAATCAATATTTTAAAATATAAATATACAGATAATTATTTTATTATTAAATTATTTATTACTTATGATGAATATAATTAATAAAAAAAGACATTGTAGGATACAACATGATGTCTCTAAAAGAATTTACTTGTCAGGTATATAGCAATTCAAGTACATGGAGGGGGCCAGAGGATGCATCCTCTATCTTCACGAATTTGTCCTAATTTCTACACTCATATTCGTTGGAGGACACTACTAAAATAATAATAAAAAAGGCGTAAATCGCAATTAAGAGTTATTAATTTCTTAAGATTGTCGGGTAGAAAGTAATTTCTTCGATTTTTTAATTGTAACAATAGACATGATTTTTTTACTTTTACAAAACAATCTAAACAAATAATTTTATTATTATTATTAACATGGATGTCCGGGTTAGTTTGCGCGTACTTTGACTAATCTCACGAGACCTGAAGTTAACGACCATATAAGTCTCAAGTGGCCATTATATTAGCAACCACATGACTCGAACTTGAGATCATAGAGGGAGCAAACCCCTTTGATCTCAAACTCTTATCACTGAACCACCTACTAGATGGTTAAACAAATAACTTTGGCTTTCTTCAAAACTTGGGCAAGTAATAATTTTATACATCTTTAACTTCATATATACAAATGCAATATTAGGGATAACATCTTACATGTTATATATAAAAGGTTAGTCCCATCCCAAAGGAGTGTTTTATTAATTGATTTAATATTATGATTTTATCATTTATTATATATGTCCACATAATATTTCACAATGTCATTCATTTAGACTACTATATATAAATAACCTTTATTTCTTGTAATATATATGTATGTTTCTTGTAACAGATGACAATATTTCATTGAATTTTATAACAGTTGAGACCTGAGGAAGAGTTTGTGTACGCATGCAGCTCACACATCCGTCAACTATTTATTTTTTTAAGATATGATCTCTTCATCTATTTTTGTTTTCTAGACGAGGGTACCTAAGAATTATTCTTAGGCACGTGTGATCACCAACGTACACGTGTCAATAAGATTCATACCAAACAAAATGTTATTTGATTAGAGAGGGATTAGCTAGGCTGAAGTACTCCTACTCTTGTCATTCGAATAAACTAAGAATAAAAATCCAGGTGAAAGTAAGCAAGCTGCTATGGCCATGAAACCTCTCTCAGAAAACAGCAGCTTCTTACAAGAGCTGAATAACCCAAGATAGAAGGAAAATGCAAGTGGCAGAGGTTGACTGACGGCATCCAATAGGAAATATTCTTTAATTGTTCTTAATTAGGTTTCCTAATACATTAGTTTTATTTGACTTGTTCATCCTAACAACACTACGTACGTACTAGCTTGTTGAAACGTTAAATCGTTTTTCTTGAACAATCATCTAATAGTTTTATACTAGCTATGTGTCTGCACTTTGTTACCAGCAGGATATATATATATATATATATATATATATATATATATATATATAAACACAAAAACAAATATGCATATGCAAGCACGGGCCTACCCAAGCATTTGAGCCATAAAAAGCCTTGCCCTGCGAGACAGGGCTTTTCTTCAATATTAGAGGAGGGTGTATGCCTTGTTCGTTCTTTTGTCTTTTTTTTTTTTAATATAGGAAGACGATTTCATTATTTGCTAGCCTAGTTTTTCAGTGGTTCTTGGTCGCTAGAAAATCATCTTAGGTTTTTTGTTTTACCTAAATAATTAATTTTTAATCTATTTTGACTTCAAAACATTTAAAAAAATAACTTGTATATCTTGATATATAAACTTATTTATGATCTTAAAAAGCCGTTCAAAAACTTGAAGTAAAAAATATTCTTGATCTCAAATCCATCATCTCAGGCAAGGGGAAGGGAGAAGAACACTTAGGCTAAACTTTCCTCGTTAAATGAAAATCATTGACAGAAAAATAAACCTTTTTGGTGGCTAAAATCAATATCAATTATGATTTTCTCTCTAATAGCAGAATTTGACAACTTTTTATCTCTTCTCTCAAACCATAAACTGAAAATTAAAAAAAAATAAAGTTTTTAATCAAAATTGAATTTTCAAAATATTGAGAGACCTGAAGTTCATCATTTGAAGGTAATAGTAGGATCAAAGTGAACTTCTTGATCCAATTTCAAAATTATCATCTATTTTATCCGTATTTTTTATTTTAGTTCTCTTTCTTTTAATCTTGTCATTCTTCAACAAATTTGAATTAATTGGGCTTTATTTTGGCCATAAAAAGACTAAATCATTAAAAAAAAATTAAGGATTAATATAAAAAACACATGATGAATCTACAGCAAACTGTATCTCGATTTACTGTTCATGTGGCTATAGTATTTATGTGAAACGGTTTAGAGTTTTGTACAATAAAGTTTTCTTCTCATATTAAAGAGACTCGAATCGAGGTTTGTTTTACACACACACACACACACACAATCCTCAGGCCTGTTTTTATACTAAAAGCTAATTTAAAACCCTTCTCAATAACCTATTCCCAAGACCATTACTACAAGCCATCAGTCCTACTAATGCTAGCACTACTCGAGCATAACAACAGGAACCGAATACAAGATTAAGATAGTAGATGCGACTTGCGAGACTAGAGCCAACAGATCATGATATGCAACAGAAATATTTCACTCCCCAATCCCTCCCCCCACGCTCCCGAGCTTTGGCTTCTTGAATCACTTGAAATTTTACGATTATGATCCCAAATGAGATTTATTCATGACTTAGCTATGGCAAGCTATGTTCTTCCTTTCCGAAGGAGAGCATTACAGATTAGAAAATTCAACCCCCAAGTTCAGGTTGGGCCTCTCAAAGCCATTACTAGCAATAAAGGGGTCCAGAAGTAGCAGACGCCGTTTCGCCGCTGCTTTCAGCTTTGGACCAAACTTCCCTTAGATTTCAATTGGAGCTCTGGCTGAGCCCAAGCCAAGTGTGGCTGGAACGTACAATTTCTTGGGCTTTGTTTGTGATCGTTGATATACCTGAGCATCGCAGTCGACACGCAGCCATCTTGCAAAAGAAAAAACTGCTGTAAAAATACTTCTACATGCATAATGTTTTATCCCCAGAGCAGGTGTTGTGGGAGCCCCCCCCATCATCCCATCATATATGTGATTAGTTTATCTTTACTTTCTTTCCTTCTCTTTTTTTGGTATCAAAAGAAAAATAATTCTTTCAAAATAACAAGAATTGTGAAAATGCCAATTTAACGATAGAGAGAGTAGTAGATGTGCTCGAGAGTATAATAGCGGTTATTTTTAAAATGGTTTTTTTTAGAAATATATTAAAATAATATTTTTTATTTTTAAAATTTTATTTTTAATGCCAAAACATCAAAACAATTAAAAAAAAATAATTTAAAATAATAATAAAAAAAAACTATGAAAACGTGGTTGAGCCGCAGGCCCAAATAGACAATTAATGCATTTCGGAATTGCATGTAGGATCGAAGAGTTTCGTGAATCCACCTTATGGCTGCCGATACCATACATTTAGATTCTTAATTCATGCAATTGCATTTTCATTGATTTCTTCTTCTTCTTTTTTTATAAAAGACATGTAATTTAATCACACGTTGATTTTGTGTTTTGTATGTCTTAAAATCTTTCCTTTTTCGTTGTAGGATTGTGAGAAGAAGAAATCTTATGAATCCTTTTTAGCTTTTTTTTTTAAGAATGAATGATTTCATTTATCAGAAAACAACTTAGCAGGCAAAGGACCTGCTTACAAACAGAAGCTGTGCTGCATAAGAAGAATCCAGATTACAACTGGAAACAACTACACAATACAATCCCCCAACAGGTCAGGTTTCAAGACAACTTCCTGCAAAAACATGGATTTATACATTCGGGTGGCTAGCTCATCTTCGTTGAGCCAACGCTTGTATATAGTCTAGAACGTTTTCTCTTTCGACGAGTCCATCGCTGTGCTTAAGGACATTAACCCAGGCTCCAGTGTGATCAACCTAGGGAGGCAACCAGGTACTGGACGGATTTTTCTTGCCCTGCGAGCAGGTCCACAATTGACCATCTAGATTTTTTCTGTCTTGAAATGAAGAGCTACTGTCTAGTTCGATAGAAAGTGGGGGAAAAGAATAGAGGCTAGCTCTCGATGAAACCTATTTTACGAGACACAATAATTCAACATCTGAGAAATCAGGTTTTCAAGGGGTTGGCCGTACCGAGGGGGCCGTTCAGGTTACCCCTTATTTTCACTCTTCTATTGAATGTCACATCAAACTCTGTAGACGGCAAGAAACCCATTATTGAACTTATTTTTTTATATTTTATTCTCTGAATATTAAAAGAAAAAAAATCATAGAAAAATATTGATGAGAGATAAAATGCTTAAATGATCATAATTTGATTACTAAAAATTTGATTTTTGTATTAATTTGTTTGTCTTCTCGAAAATATTTCAATAAAGAAGGTGTTTTTCTATAATTATACTTAAAAAAAACGCTATTATTTGTTTGATTTTTATTTTTTAAAGTATATATTATCTATGTGTTGCAACGGTAAATGACTGCAAATATACTATGAATGAATTTTCAGTACAGAAGGGGTCAAAGACCAATACTTCGACACAACTGGACCGGAACAATAATTGATGGCGGTTGTGGGAGAGATGGGTCCCTAATCAAGGAAGCATGGCCCACCTCCCAGTACCTAGGGAAACGAGAGAAAAAAACTTTTTCCTGGAGAAGATGCGGTGTTGAAAGGGAATTGGATTTGGAGGTAGGATTGTTGCTATCATGTCATGAATTTCAAGGGATAGGAACGCCCGCACTTCTACACATTTTTTATGTGAATTTTGCACCGACACTTTTGGCTGTCATTTTTAAGAATTAGTAGCGTATCATTACTATTGTTTTTTTTTTCTCTCTCTCTCTAGATTTTAAGCCCCGTTCCAAAAACAAATTTATATTTATTTATTATTAAAAAAACTGATCAATTTAAAATTTTTTCTAATAAAATAAAATTTTAATTTAGTTTTCAAAAAAAAATTTCTTTTATTTTGAGTAAAAAAACATTCTTTATAAATTGTGAAAAATTCAAAAATATTTTATTATTTGTTGAATATATCAAATTTGATTCTCAATTTTTTTATTGATATATTTTTTTAATCTTTTTTTTTATTTCATCCTTTACAATTTAATTTACAAAAGAATTAAAAATCAAAAATTAAAATCAAAAAAATAAAGACTAAATTAGAAATATCAACAACAAAAAAAATCAAGCTATCAAGAGGTGGAAAGAGAAAAGAAAAATAAAACGCACTAGCAACAAGCTGCTCACTCAACTCTAATACACCTCATCCAAAAACAAAGAAGACGTGGTGATGCTTTCAACAACACGACAAAGAATGATTTATTTTTTAATATTTTTTATTAAAAATCTAATTTTCTCTTAGATATAATAAAAAAAAATCTTGATGAAAAGATAAATATGCTTGTTGAGGCCAGTTTTAGTGTTTTAGATTATAAACCATAAACCACAAAATATTACTCTTATATTCATATATTTTAAGAATATCTTAATTTATATTTGTCTTTTAATTTTTTTAATATTAATTTTATTTATTGTTAAATTTTTTTATTTAATATCTCATAAGCTAGAATGTAATATGAAGATGTAAATTTCTCATAATTCTTTAAAAACAATTATAAAAAGTTCTTGATTCAGCCTAGGCATCGGTAGTGCCAGCACTATAGTGAAAAACACTAGGAAAAGGTAAAATGCCACAGATGATACGATTGAAGGATCGGACAGGAATCCAAGGGCTAAGAAAGCCACCTCCACCAAACTTCTTACACTATTCTTCCAATAGTTTTTATTTTTTTTTAACTTCAGTGATATTTCATTGAACTGGAAAGTTTTTTACAAGTTTAAGGCGTAGCTTTTGACGACTGTTTACAATCCAACCCAAGGGGCATCTAAACACCCTGCAGCTTTAAGAACCCAGTCAGCAGCTACACCAGCAGCGTTCCTACCCATATGTTTCGTTAGCGCTCGATACTGGAGTTAAATTGTAGCAGTAGAATTGGTCATGTCAAGTTGAAAGAGATCCATCTGACGCAACTACAACTAGGGGAGGCACCATATAATATATTGCATGCAGATGAAATTGATTGCCAGCATGTGCAGAGAAACAAAAAGGTCATAAAATTCTCTTTCCCCGTGTGTTTATTTATGTCATGCTGTGTCCAGATGAAACAAAATTACTGTAAAAACAAGCAACCATCATAGAATAGATTTGAGAGAAATAAGGGCAGCAAACGTTTGGACAGGCAGTATATTTGGGTCTCAAAACTCCATTATAAGCGAGAAAATATTAACAAATTGAAGAGTACACATCAAGCACATGTATATAATGCGTACACCACGATGTTTTATACATCAACATATTTCTTTTCTAATGATTCTTCTGTAAAGTCTACACATGAATACAGTTACACTTGCAAAATTGGTAACATAAGAAATAAATTGAAGAACCAAGAATTTAAAAGGGAAAGAAGAGAAGCAGCTACTATCCTAAATCTCTCCACTTACCCCTATACTTCACTGATCTCACCATCCCTACATACACCCACATTAACCATGACACTTCCTTTCTTCTTTGAGTTCATTACCTGGCAGCAGTTTCTTCTTGGAGACTGCCAATTACATGCACAAACAAAGCCAAAGAACCCCATATTACTCGGTCTGGTTTATAAAGCAGAATTGCCAAGTAACAAGTTTAATGATAGTAGTGACAAACTAAACAACATGAGAACTACTTACTCTATTCCATAGATGAGGATCAGGTTTCTTATGAACCACAATTGTCTCAATCTTGTCAGGATCAGCCATCTTCCACTTGCATGCAGGATGTGGGACGTGATGCCTCCCATACTCACTCACTGTTGTATTAAGCGAAGAATCAAATTTGGCCTTCAACAAGTAAAACACAAAGGGCTTCTGACAAGGGTTTCGGCTAACTGGGCGAGTGTTGAATGCATATGCTGTGTAATCTGCTTTCCTGTACCAATTCAAGAATGTTCTTGAAGGCATTTCTATCTCACGGGGCGAGAAGACTCCTCGGAAAATTTGAACAGCAAAACCCCATGAAACAGAAATGGTCCACCTCTTGGATTTATCATAGCAAATGGATTGCTGCATTAGCCCTGCAGAGTCGAGCTTCATTGGCACCGTTAGCCACCGTAGGGCTTCGACTCGAGTCGCATTTGGGAAAATGGGTTCAACAACATCAAGATGATGCAATGAGACCAAGGGTGTAACAGGGTGTGATGCAAGGAGTCCAAACAGGTTTCCATACACATCATACTGCCAGGCAACACAAACAGCTAGAATCAGTAACTATCCCCATTACAAATAACATACTTCAAATACTAAAAAATTCATAAGAACTTAAAATGGTAATGTAATGCCTAAGTGGGAAAGTCCTCCTTCCTGTCAACAAGCTTCGTCAATAGGAGTTCATTCCCTAGTCACTCCGCAAAACATGATACAAGAACCCTACAAATCAAGCAGCTATTATTGAGCTCCTGATTCAAATAATGAAATTTATATCTCATTATGGACGGTGCTTTACGTCCAAGCAAGCATTTAAAATTACATAGAGTGCACCCTATACACGCAATTCCCAACACATGTTGTCCCATTATTGGCCCACAAGGAAACTAAAAGCAGTTCAAAAGTGATCCTCTCATGATCTGGCCTATTAACCTTTATAAACTTTACTTAGATTGCAAAACATCTAAGAAAACTTCCTATTGTCCATTACAAGAAATGAGTGCCAACAACACCAAAGATGAGTTTCTCCAGACTCCTCAACAAACATAGCCCAAGAACTTACTGTGCCAATAATGTGCTTCCTTTAACAATTAGCAAAAATGTACACCCTATATCAAGATAAGCTTCTCCAGACTCCTCACCAAAGCCTTTTACATTGCAACAGCAGAGTCTTCTGTCCACTTCCTGGTTAAATGAGTATGATATGCACGTATTCGAAATGCATTGTAATTCGTAAGTAGTGACATTGGCATGGTGAGGGACAAAACCAGGTCCAAGTCTAGGTACACGTGGGTCCCATACCGACACCTAACGAACTCATGAATGGACATCACAGCTTCTTGAGCTTATTAGGGTTGGAACCTCAAGAGTCTACGGACCAATGTTGGCATATAGAATAAAGTGAGAGACCCACATCACAAGTCATAATTCAATGCCAATTATCTACCCTGAAAAGTAAATTGCCCGAAACCAAAAATCTTGAAAAAAACTAAAAGGACAGAACCCAGCTCATTAACTAAACAACGATTAACATTAAGTGCCTTTTTTTAGCTCTAAGGCCCCGCAACATCAATCCAACCGATTCGGCCGAAATATCGGCAACAACTCTAAAAACAGAAGAGTCCAGAGTTCTAGAGCGTAAGCATCTATCAGCCACTGAGTTGGTATGGTAAACTCAACAAACCCAATTTGGTAACTCCATCATAGCAGAGAAATCAAAACCCAATAAACAAAAAAACAACGAGCAAAACGCACAAAAAGACATCACTTATAACATGTGAAAGACAGCAAGAAATTTAATTACCTGGTGAAAGCCAACTTCTTTAGTGAGTGGGACACCGAGTTCAGCCATACAAGCCTGCATTCTATCATCAGATCCATAAAGCCCTGGATATCTCTGTATACATCTATCTTGCATCTTATCAAGAGCTTTTGCTAATGGATAACTAATAGCAAAACCACCACCACCATAAGCCATTCCGTAAGAGAAAAAAATGTTTTGCAAATGAGATTCTGATAAGCTCCCAATGTAATAATACTGATTATGATCATATTTCCTCAAGATTCTCACAAGGTTCTCCGCTATAAAAAACGTGTCATCATCTCCCATTACAAACCACCGCACATTTTTTAGCCCGAGACGCAATGTTTCGGACACGATCCGAGAGATCCTGATTGCAGACCTATGACCTTGTTTGTTTGTGTAAGAAAATCTCGATGTGTCCCTTGAAATTTTAATTGGTGGCAAGTTGCTGTCTTCTCTTTCTTGATTCTTCACTTTATCATCTAACCAAACAATGCCTCTCATTTCTTGAGGTTTATACCAAATCTTGATGTAATTTTTTCGTTGTTCCCAGAGCTTTGCTGAGGCTGCAATACCAAAAACTATGTGTTGAAACCCAGTTTCTAGACGGGGTTCTTGATTTTCTCTTCTGGGAATGGCTAAAGATGTGTGATTTCGAATCAAAGGTAAGGAATTGTTGTTGGAAATTGAAGAAAGATGACGATTTGTAGTGAAAGGTTCATTATTGCAAGCACGAGAAGTTGAAACAAGCTTGAGAGTGTAAACAACATAAGTGACTGAAACAAAGAGGATTAGCCATACCATGAGTTTTGGTAAGGTTCTATTTTGTGA